>NW_005367057.1:284569-287084 GCF_000412655.1 Myotis brandtii | reverse complement strand
CCCCACACAGCCTGCTGTTCAGTCATTTGGTCGTCCCTCACTAACCCCCCTGCCAGCCTTGTCACCCCAAGCAGCCTGCTGTTTGGTCATTACTGTTACTGTGATGGCATCCCTGACAATTTGCATATTCCTCTATTATTAGTATAGATGTTGTTCTCATAACTGCTAATAGACAGTTAATAGACACTTCTGGGACAAACCATTTTCTCTCGACCCTAGGCTTCTACTTGGAGAGTTCACTGTGAAAGTTAGGAGACATGTTCCTTCCACCTACTGACTTCATTTTTGGATCTCCAACTCTTGTAGAATGTACCTTCTTGGTTGGCAATGACACCCTTAAAGCCAGATGCAACATCCTTAAGCTCATTGACTGGAGGTGGTGGAAAATAACATCTAGAAAGACTTGAGTTAAAATCCAGCTTACCCTTTACCTTTGTGGCCCTGAGCAAGTTACTTTCTGCTAGTAGTGGCAAGGATAAACCTGTGGGATTGGCATTTAGGTCAAATAACTCATGCAAAGCCTGGTATTGAACTGAAACCTAAGCCATTCTTTCCTTTTGATTTTCCGCCATGTTGGTATGCAGGTTTCATAGGACCAGGGAATAGTGAAGACATTAAGACATTTAGTCTGCAGTCCATCTGCCTGAGCTCCTATCTTCCTTCTACTCTCTGAATCCCCTTGCACAGGTCACATAAGGCCTCAGTTTCCTCATCTGTAAAATGAGGATTGTGAGGATGAAACATGAAGTGTATAGAATAGGCCATTGCCCTATCTGGTTTGGCTCAGTGGATAGAGCATCGGTCTGTGGACTGAAAGGTCCCGGGTTCGATTCCGGTCAAGGGCACATGCCTGGGTTACGGGCTCGATCCCCAGTAGGGGGCGTGCAGGAGGCAGCCAGTCAGTGATTCTCTCTCATCATTGATGTTTCCATCTCTCTCTTCCTCTTCCTTCCTCTCTGAAATCAATAAAAATATATATAAAAAAATAAAAATAGAATAGGCCATGATTCATAAGTTCTCAATGAATATTAGAGCTTCAAAAAGCTTTTCTTGCATGATCCACAAATGTGCAGATCTATTCACCTGGGCCAGCCAGGGAGATCTTTATTTCATAATGAGCTCACCACACACGTTGGTGAACTTTGTTCTAGTTAGGACTTTCTGTGTGCGAATGTCTCCAATCTAATTCTGTCCTGGTGGCAATAATCAGCTCAGCTGTCCAAAGCTTGCACTTAGCTGTGGATGGGCAGAGATATGAGCAGCCTAAGTGTCCTGTCATTAGGGATAAAGCTGTCAGTCCTGATGGGGAGGTTTAAGGTCTCCAGTGTGCACAAGGTGTCAAAACCCTAGTCCTTCACCCAGAGCAAGACCCTCCATTCTCTACTAGAAGCCCATTGCCTTAACCCAGCGGTTCTCACCCTGTGGGTCGCGACTCCTTTGGCGGTCAAACAAACCTTTCACAGGGGTCGCCTAAGACCATCCTGCATATCAGATATTTACATTACAATTCATAACAGTAGCAACATTACAGTTATGAAGTAGCAACGAAAATAATTTTATGGTTGGGTCACAACATGAGGAACTGTATTTAAAGGGCCAGAAGGTTGAGAACCACTACAGTATAAATGGAATAATGTGAACCAGTCATATAGGTTTGGCCATTTCCAACTGGATTACATAGAACAATGATAGGAATAAACAGGACCTGGCTTTCTGAGGCCTTCCATTCTAGTTCTTTTCCCTAGTCTGTCATATGTCTTGTAGAGATCACCAGTCTGTCCTGAGAATCAGTGTCTTTAAATATTGTTAAATATTTTTTAATTGCAAACTGTACTTATAGTACAGTTTGGTTGAAAGAATCAAGTAGAATGATATGCAGGAAAGCTTTTAAGAGCTCTGAAACACTATAGAGATGCAAGAAGCTATTATCACTAGAGTTATTTTAGAATAACTGAAACTACATCGAACTTGCATTTATTTCCCTACTCTCTTTGTACAGGTATAGGCTGTACTGTACAATTATCAGCTTCTTCTAGCATAACTCTCTAAAATTCCCTGCTGCATAAGGCAAGGATGAATTGTAATTTATTATACTTGGTTTTGTTCCTGAATTACTTTATACATATATATTCTTTCCTACCTGCAGGGGCCATATTTTCTTTGGCTTCTCCTTTTGTGTGGCTCCATCTGTACTTGGCAATGTTGTATTCAGAGGGTACTCTCTGTTAATTATTTTACAACTAGAAACTAAGAAGCTTATTGAATAGGTAAGAGGCCTAAGAAAAAAAGTCCCACACTTGTGTGGATATAGTAGGGTAAAGTAGAAACTGCTTCCAAAAGAAAATCTACTTCGAGTTTCTAGCTGTCCTCCAGTGCTGGATGGCTTCATAATGAAGTTTGAAAAAAATGGCAATTTCTAGTCAAGATAAATACTGATTTATGATTTTCTGTTGTCTTACTGTCCAGAAACAGAAAATTAGAATAAATGAAAAGCCCCCCCCCCCCCTCTCTCTCC
>NW_005367057.1:273353-284136 GCF_000412655.1 Myotis brandtii | reverse complement strand
GACCCTTTTACAGGGGTCGCCTAAGACCATCCTGCATATCAGATATTTACATTACGGTTCATAACAGTAGCAACATTACAGTTATGAAGTAGCAACGAAAATAATTTTATGGTTGGGTCACAACATGAGGAACTGTATTTAAAGGACCAGAAGGTTGAGAACCACTGCCTTAACCAAATGTGAGGTAGCAAATGAAAAAGGGTGAGAGAGGATGTCCAGGAAAAGCTCTTAATGAGACTCAAATCACTACCCCCCAACCCTCCCGAGAGTCAGTATCATAACAACAGAGGAGTTCCTGACCTGGTGGAGGCCTAGGGGCAGAATATCAGGTCTAGGAAAAGCACAGCAGCCCAACCTTTTGATGTAGGAGCAAATGGTCAGTCACCCTCTAGTGCCTGAGGACCTCCCTGTACAAGTAGCCCAGCACTGTCACTGAAATTCAAGGAGCTCTATAGTCACTGGGGACCTATGGTCAATGAATGGCTATGATGGTCTTGACCACAGATTGTTCCTGTCAATATAAAGAGCTGTGATGCTTGAAGATATGATTCCATTTGAGTGGTAGACACATAATGCAATATACAGATCATGTGTCATAGAAATGTACACTTGAAACCTATGTGATCCTATTAACCAATGTCACCCCAATAAATTCAATTAAAAAACATATGACTCCAGATACCTGAACAATTCAACTGGGCCCACCACTTACTCCACTAAAATTGCATGACTAGACCCCATTTTACTGCTATCTGTTTCACCTTTAATTTCATATAACTTGAGCAAATTTTATTTTGCTACTCCTGACTTGACATTTGAACATCTCAACCACAGTAGTCCAATGATGCTGAGTCTTTCTCTACTGAACATCTAGAATTTCACACTACTTGTGAAAATTGCATGAAGTAGCTCTGTGTGGCAGGTGAATGAGACCCTTACACATGCCACTCTAAGCACAGCATTCAGATTTGAGGCACTGGAAGAAGGACAGTGAGCCATAAGCACGGGATTGGGAAACTGGTGATCTGACATGTTGGAGTAAGTCCTGAGTGCCTTCGCTTTCCCTTTTTCCCCACTTGAGATACTCTGGGCTCTGGATATTGATCCCTTACACATGCCACTCTAAGCACAGCATTCAGATTTTAGGCACTGGAAGAAGGACAGTGAGCCATAGGCACGGGATTGGGAAACTGGTGATTTGACATGTTGGAGTAAGTCCTGAGTGCCTTCACTTTCCCTTTTTCCCCACTTGAGATGCCCTGGCTCTGGATATTGACCATAAGTAGGGCCAGCTTTGTGGCTTTGTGACCTGTGTGTTCCCAAAGGACCAGCACTTGGTTTAAGGCTCTGCTATCACAGTCTTGCAAATTTTAATAGTTTTTTTTTAAATAAGGCATCCCCCCAGTTTCAATATCAGAAAATGTTCAGTGGAGCTTTTGCTTGAGGAAGTAATTTCTCTACTGCTGTGTAGTACATTCTGAAAATAAGGCATCCCCCCAGTTTCAATATCAGAAAATGTTCAGTGGAGCTTTTGCTTGAGGAAGTAATTTCTCTACTGCTATGTAGCACATTCTGATAAGAAAGTATAACTCAGCGAGTCACTCAGTGATTAGAACATGCCCTTTTAGGGAAAGGCTAGGAAGTCAGCATTGTACTTTTTCTTTAAAACAATTTAAATGTAATAAAAGGAAAGTGTGAACCTGAGTGGGAATTGCTTTTGAACAGACATTTGGATACACCATTTTTCTCAGTCTCTGTCCTCACAAGTGGCCATGAGCTTCTTCCTAACTCAGAGTAGAGATTAAACTGTGGTTGGAGATATTGATCAATATAGTTTCCATATTGCACACATGGAGAGGTTGGATGCTGGGCTGCTTAATCCCCGCTCCTGCCCACCTGCCCCCCCGCCACTCCATGCCCTACCTCCCATTGAGGCTTAGCCTCACTTTATGGCTTTCCATTTAATGTTTTTGCCTTGACAGAGAATCAGCTAAAGGTGGTTCATCTCCTAAACTCAAGTACATTTGCCCAGTTGCCATGTGACCTCTGACCTTGCACAGAAAAATCCTTTGGGACCTGCTGCACACATGGACTTTCCAGCACTCTCTCCCAGCTCTCTATAGCCATTTGCATTCAACATGAAGGGCCTGTCTTTGAACAGGAACCTGTAGAATTGTTCAACATGCTGTATTGGAGAAAATAACCTATTAACACTGAGAAGGCTTCAAATCAACCAAATCTCAAAATAGACACTCAGGTTGTTAGGGAAAGCAATACAGTTCATGGCTGTTCTACCATGGGCTCATTTACAGCAAATGCTGCTGCAAACCAGTGGGTAAAAATAATGGCAAATGTTTCTCTGACCATCTGTCTGTGCCAGAGAACCAGGGAGTGAATGAGAGGCTAAATGAGTTACAGACGAACATTTGCTCGCCACCTCACATAACAAGGGCAGCAAAACTGACTTTTTAAAGACCCCTGGGAGCTATTGACTGCGGCGATTGGGAGAGACAATTTATTAGTGTGATGTATGTTTCTTAGTTTCTAATGACACATAAGTTATCCCATGAGCCACGATACATATGGTTTAAAGAGAATTTTAAATGAAAGCCATTTTTTTTTCTGGCAACACTAATTGCCTAGCAATAGTAAATTACTCACCCCCCGCTGCCTGTGGGCCATGGTCATCACTCTCTCCTGGAGGTTGAGTGGATGCCCCCCAAGAGGAATGTTTGCTCTGACAAAGGGAATTTACATCCTCACTTATGAGCCTGCCATGTAGGTCTGCAGAAGGAGAGCGAGTTAATAGTGCCTTTCAGACTCTGCCCCCTGCGTTCGTGACATCCTGCCTGTGTTGTCTGTGGTAACAGGACAGCAAGTTGGGTCTTCGCTCTTGGTTGCCCTGGAGGGAAAGTAGTTAACTCCTGCCTGCCTGGAGTATACATTAAGGCCTCTTGAAGAGAACTAGACCAGGGGTGGGCAAACTTTTTGACTCGAGGGCCACGATGGGTTCTTAAACTGGACCGGAGGGCCGGAACAAAAGCATGGATGGAGTGTTTGTGTGAACTAATATAAATTCAAAGTAAACATCATTACATAAAAGGGTATGGTCTTTTTTTTTGTTTGTTTTATTCATTTCAAAAGGGCCGGATCCAGCCCACGGGCCGTAGTTTGCCCACGGCTGATACTAGACAATGCTAGGAGTGAGACTTGAGTAAGATACTGTATTTGACCAGATGGCCAAGGTGTGTGTGTGGGGGGAGAGGGGAAATGGGGGGAGGGGAGAGATTTCTGGATAAAAGGAACCCTGCAGCAAAGGCTTGGACGTCTGAGAGAGAACCCGGAAAATGACAGAAAACTAGAGATGTAACAAGAGAAGGCCATAAGGACTGTGAATACTGTGGGAAAGTTTTAGGCCTGGGTGATACATGACCAGGAAAGGCCGAACTGTGAGGGATGGAAGGGGTGGAATGAGCTCAGCAGGGACATCAGATACAAAGCTGCTGCAATCATTCAGATTAAAAAAGACTGATGCTATAACTCTATAATTAAACACAATAACAAACACAATGAAAAATTTGCCTGAAAACTGTCTCTAAAGAAAATACCAGATCTCACATATATGTTTGATCTATCTGCATACATATATATTTTTTCTTTATTAAAAGACTTTTCAGCTAAATACTCTGTCATTTTCTTGAGAGTTCATGGTTTGGACTCTGCATTTAGGTGGGAGGGTCTCTTTTCATCACTTTTATTATTGAGAATTATACTTATTAGGATGAATGGATTAAATGTGTTTTTCTATCACACGGGTCGTTCTCCATCCCACATATTTAAAAGAAGCTTATCCAAGACTTCCTGTTGCTGCATCATCCCTCCCCACCCATCCTATACATGCCCATATTCTGAAGAACTGACCTTGGCCAGCCACAATTTGTATCTATACAGGTGGCGAGACTTGTGGGTGTAACTGCTAACAAAGCCAGCCCGTTGTCTGTAGTCTGAAGCTTACAGATCAAACGGAGACTTCGTGAGGAGTCCATCCTCCCTGCCCCTCCCCATGACCACCGTCAGGATTTGGGTACGGGATCCCAGAGTCTCAGAGCTCAGTGTGGCCGCCGGGGAGAGGAGGGTGGGTAAGTAAGCACACAGAGGTGCTGTGTCATATGTCTCCCTAAGGCTGGGCAGTGTGTGCGGGGTGCGGGAGGTTGAGGGCCAGGGCATAGGGCACAGGGAGGTGAACTGACTGAGGGACTCTGAGAAAGGATTGCATGGTGCTCCCCCCACGGCCTTGCTATGGAGGGTGGTAGTGAATGTAGCCATGTTAGAGGCTTGCTCCTGCCCAGGTAGACCGAGATGGGGGGCAGGACAGAGAGGGTGGCATGGCCCCTGCCTCACAAATGTTCACAGCAGGCAGCTCAGAGAGTATGTTACTGAGACAGAAATGGGTACAAGCTAAGTGGGCTAGTATCATCAACCAGTATCATCAGGAATGTGTCTTAAACAGATAATTAGTCATCACCTTACAGCCGTGTAGCCAAATAAATTCCAGACGGAGTAAAAAGGTCAGTGTGAAAAACCTTGTAAAAGTGTTCTCAGCCTGTAAAACGAATAAGGCAAGTTACTCAGTAGTAATTTAATAATTATACCAGGTAGGAAATTATAATGATAGAAACAGAACCATTTCCGTATCTAAAAGTAATCACAAGATAATATATATATATATGAATATAGATCTGATCCAAGAAGCAGAGGAGGGCTTTCTGAGTTTAGAGCTACAAATAAACCATCATAGAAAACTCAGAATTACTACATAAACATGAAAAATTTCAGAGAATTAAGAACGTAAACAACATGTTTAAAGTGCACCAGGAAAATATAATTGCGGCATATCTGAGTGGCTTTGTACTTTTACTATATGAGGAACCATCACAGGTTCTTGGAGGGTCACCCCATGGCAAGGACTAAATTTTCCATGCCTCTGTATTTCATGCAGAGCAAGGCTCCTGGAAGGTAGCAAGCACTCAAAGTTGTATAATTTTATAAGCCATATTTGGTTGAGTCCCTATTATGTACACGTATTATTGCTACTCATCCCAACAAATTTAGAGCATATGTATCAGGATTCCATTTACCAAACAGAAAAACTGAGCACAGAGAGGGTGGCAGAGCCCGGCTTTAAATCCAGAGCTTGTGACCCCAAAGCCCCCCCCCGCCCACCACCACCCCACTTTCCCTGTCAGCCTGCTAAATAATACTCACTGAATAGAATTAAATGGCAGGAAAAATGTTTGACCTACTTAATGAGAAATGTGACTTCTACTTTCAAACAACACCTTGTAAAGCAGCATTCCTTGAACTCACACAATGCTGGTGCTAATGAGAAAGAATCCGTATCTTCACGGGGGAGTGGAAAGCTCCACAGAAGGTCCCAGCTCTAGCACTAAATTCCAAAGTGATTTAGACAAGTTGTGAAGCTGCCCGAGCCCAGAATCCTTATCTGTAATACAGGGATAATAAAATTGAGGTGAAGTAACTTGTCCAAGGTCACACAATGGTAACCACCAGAGCTGG
The DNA here is from genome assembly GCF_000412655.1 of Myotis brandtii. Taxonomy (NCBI): domain Eukaryota; kingdom Metazoa; phylum Chordata; class Mammalia; order Chiroptera; family Vespertilionidae; genus Myotis; species Myotis brandtii. The sequence goes on along the minus strand of NW_005367057.1, from coordinate 278,559 downwards.
GACGCAGACCCAGGCAGCCCATCTTTAGAGCTGGATAGTTCACAAGGTTGATGTCATGTCTAGAAGATGATGGATATAAGCAAGCTTTGAAAAGAATGAACTGACATGCTGGGGAATGGAGATAAACTTAAAGTTATGAGCCTGGGTTTTTGTTTTTGTGGATTTTTTTTGAGGCAAGAATTGTGAAAGCCAGGGCCTGACAGGGACATCAGATATTTGACCTAGCTGTCTATTTTTAAATTCTATAGCTTACAATGTACACTGGCAGACTGATCATTCCCCCACCCCCACCCCCTTTATGTAAACCAGCATGGTAGTACTGATTAATGAATCAAAATCAACAAGGCCACATTTAGAATCTTATCTAGCCCGCCTCTTAAAAGAAAAGAAAAAGGAAAGCGATAATTGCATCCATTGGCATGTGCAATAATGAATCACCAGCTAGTTGTGATGGAAAGAAGATAGCCACCCCATAAAACCTCAACCCAGCACCTCTTTCCTCGCTGTGGCCAAAAGCCAGGAAAGTGGGTGTTAATAATGTGTTTTAATATTGCTCATGTACTTTTCATGCCTCAGTGCAGTATTTGATCATTGACAAAGTCAGTGGTTGTATGCGCATCTCAATTCGTGCATCTTTTGGGAAATGCCCTTCATATTCTCTGTCTCTCTAATTTATTTTTCTGAGCCATTTGAGAGTTGGTTGAATATATGATGCCCCTTTATGCCTTCATACTTCGGTTTGTTATTTCCCAAGATCAAGAATAGTCTCTTATAAAAATCACAGTACAATGATCAAATTTAGAGAATTTAATATTGATACAATGCTTTTTATCACATCTGCAGCCCATAATTCAATTTCAACAATTGTCTCAATCATTCTCTTTATAGCATGCTCTTCTCTTCCGTACAGGACCCAGTCCGTGCTCACTTCCTCAGCCTCTCTTTGTCTTTATGACACGGAGATTTTTGAAAAATACTGGCCATTATTTTGCACAGAGCTCCTTAATTTGAATGTGTTGATCTTTCCTCGTGATTAGATTCAGGTTATGCATTTTTGACTTGAACACCACAGAAACATTGCCGTGCGCTCCTTGGTGTATCATATCCAGGGGCACATGACATTGGTGCCCCTCACGGCTGATGTTTGGTTGCCCAGTCGTGATGTTGTCTGGTTTCCCCATCATTGTGGTGGCCATAAAAGCGTACCGCTCGGGTCTCGTGCAGCGAGAAGCGGGTCCGATAGCTGCCTCAGCGCCTGCGAGGAGACTCACCTCCCAATGGCGGCTCGTAGCCAGTGAGTGATGCACAAGGCCGGGCCCTGTCAGGTAGGAGGACCCGTCTGATGGACTCCCCTTCAACCTGGCTGATTCCCTCTTAGAACTGCGCTGTATGTAAGACTCCTACCCAACGCTTCATCTTCACTCCCCCTTCCCCCAAATTCTCTAGCATTTCCAATCCTGTCTTGGCGTCTGACTCTTGAAGGGTCTGAACTAAGGCAAAGTGATACCAAAAGAGGTCGGACAACACAAGCGGTAAAACGGAGGCTGGGGACTGGTTTACTCGTTGCTGGTGGGTCAAGAGGATGCTGTCCTGGGTGATAGGACAGGTACAAGGTGGTGGCCCAGTTGCCAGCGATTTTCCTGGTGGCGACCTGGGAAAGGGTCCTTGCAGTAGAGAGAGCATTGCAGCTGCGATGATTCTGGGTGATTCCGGCGTTTGGGAGCTGTGGGAAAGGGATGCCTACAAAGACAGTAGAGGTAGCTGATTACTCGTAAGTTGATTGATACTCTGCAGAGGGATGAGAACCGAGGGCTGAGAACAAGTAGTTAAAGGTGAAGTAGGAGAACCAGAAGTCTGGGTGGTAGCTTACAGGGAGGCCCTGGTCCCCTGCAGTGTAAGAGCAGACCTACTGAGCAGCAGACTGAAGCTCTGTGAGACTTTCTTACCCGTGTTTTATAGATGAGGAGATGGAGGCTCCGAGAGATGGAGTAACTTGCCTTACTTGTTCCGCTTTTTGGCAGGTCTGCCTACCTTCAGAGCTCTTACTCCTTCTGCAGATACATTTGTGTGGGCCCTGGCTTCTCCAGGGGAAGAAAGCCATGGCCTTGGGAGGGAACATTGCTGTACCATAGTCACTGTGTATTCATTCTATCTCATCCCCCTTTCACTGCAATTTTGACTCCTTTTTTTTTGTCTGATTCATGTTCTCCACCTCAAGAATTCAGGGTTACCTCATATAGATTAAAAGGATCAAACTGTGGAAAAGTACAGCAAGACATTCTAGTCATGCTTACAAGAGTTAAGCATCGACCTATAAACCAGGAGGTCATGGTTTGATTCCCAGTCAGGGCACATGCCAGGGTTGCCAGCTCAGTCCCCAGTGTGGGGCATGCAGGAGGCAGCCAATCAATGATTCTCTCTTATCATTGATGTTTCTATCTCTCTTTCTCCCTCTCCTTTCCTCTCTGAAAACAAACAAACAAAAAAGAATTAGAAAACCCATTGCTAAGAAAAGACATTCCTTTAAACTAAACACTGAAATGAGTTTCCTTCTCTTTGGGTGTACACATAGCTTTAACTGTGTGTGTGTCCAGTGAGAGAAAGGTGAATGGTAAAACCGTTTTACTGGGTCATGATTTGCTAATATTTGTGTAAATATGTAAATAGGAGTAATTTTACTTTGAAGATTAGATAAAGCACAATAATAGGTAATTGAGATTTTGCAGGCTTGTTCAAGAAATGGTGAGGAAAGCTTTTTAATACTAACAATCCAGCATAGGACCATTGATGCATAATAATACCTTACATTTGCATGGTACTAAAAAGTTTGCAAAGGCCTTTCACATGTATTATTTAGTTTTATTCTCACAATAATCCTGCACTGGGGAGGGCAAGTTTTATTATCCCTATTTTATATACACTATAGTGAAATTATATTCTTTCACAAACAGATAAACTAAATAAAGTTCATTGAAATGTCCATGCATTACAAGAAATGTATCTGAAACCTGGCATAAGAGCAATGCAATTTCTGAAGCAACCTGCTGTTCTGCCTGGAAACTTCCATTTGTTTTATAATATTTAATATTTAATATAATTGCTAATACACTGGAGTCAGTGTTCCCAACCTGCAAACAACCCTCACTTAAATCTGTAATTCCTTTTGCTGCTCTTTGCAGTCAGAATTTAATGAATAAAATAACACGAGGACTCAACACAAATCATTTTCCTTTGACATTGTTAACATTTTCAAGTGTCCTTAAACCCTTTAGGTTGCCATGGGGTTAATTAAAAAGGAGAGAGAAAAGAAGCAAACCTAGTATTTCTAGATATGATCTATTTGGGAGGTGGGATAGGAGGGTGTTATTATCTTTTTCCCACTTCTCTGAAGGGTGCAATCAAAGTTTTGAGAGAAGTTTTATAGACAAAACTCTGCTTTTTAGCAAGTAGCTTCTTGGAGAATGATTTCTTTTATATATGTGTGAGTCTCTTTATCCCAAATAGTACTTTTTGCCTTACGGTCTCTTTCATTTGACATTAATAGAGTTACACAGGCTTCCTATTGGTATTTGCTTACTCTATATTTCTTCTCATTATGACTGAACTGTGTCTCACTCACATAATTTGTAGCTGGATTTGTTGGTTCAATTACAGTACAATATCTCTCTTTGAATATCATCATTTAGTTTGTTTATATTGTTGTGATAATAGATATTTGAACTTATTTCTACACCCCTAATTTGTGTTTTCCATATATCATGTTTGTTTGTTTTTTCTTGTTTCTTTCCTTCCTCTCTTCCTTCTGTTGGATTAATGGAGTTTTTCTTTATTCCCTTTTATTACTATTTTTTTTAGTATATACTTTTTACATAAATTATAAAAATCTAAAGTTAATAAAAATCTCAGGCACCCTCATTCTCCATTTACTCTCTGTCTTACATGTTTTTCTTGTGTAGTAATTAGTTCCTTTTTCCATCTCCTTTTCCCCATAAATTGTTATTTTTACTTATTGTCTGGCATGGGCAATGCTTATTCAGATTTACTCATGTTTTTAACCACTTACCTTAGTCAAAACGCTTTTTGCAAACCACTTCTTCTTTCTGGGTTCAATTTCCTTCTTTCTATAGTAGCTTTTTCATTGAGCCTCAATCTTCATCTGAAAAATATCTTTATTTCACCCTTGTTTTTCAGTAATTCTTTAGCTGATAATGAAATCCTGGGTTGCCCACTCTTTTCCTTCCATACTTAGGCAATGGCATTGCATTTCTATTGGTCTCTGTTGTTGCTGGGAAGTGTTATCAGTCCTAGTGATTGGCCTGTTCTTGCTGGTTGCTTGTAAGATTTATTCATTTTTAAAATACTTCATTGTGTGAATTTGCGTGCATTTAAAAAAATGCAATAATTTGAGGTAATTATAGTTCTTGAATCAAAAAATGCATGTCTTTCTTCAATTCTGAAAAAAATAAGTCATTTGTTTTTAAAACATACTATTTCCTCTGTCCATGCTCTCATCTTAATTTCTGCAACTGATTAAAAACATGTTAAACCATCTTACTCTTTTCCCTATCTCTTACTCTCTTTCCTATTTGCAATTCCTTTTTCCTCTCTGCTACAGTTTAATGAATTTCTTTAAATTATATCTTTCAGCTCATTGATTTTCTCTTCAGCTGTTTTAAAATTTTTGTTTAAGAAGTTCACTGAGATATTTACTTATTTCCAGGACTCAATTTTTCATTTCTAGAAGTTCTTCTTGGTCCTCTTTTTATGCTCATCTCTTTCCCTTTTGAAGTGTCTTATATTTTCAATATATTTTTGCATGGGCTGGACTCATTAAGACGTAAACAGAATAGAAATTTTTTCCCCAATTGCCCATTTAAACCTGATATATGATTGGCCTTTTTTCTGCCTTTTTGATGAAAGCTTAGCCAAGTCTCATAAATGTTCTAGGTTTTATTAGATAACTAGAGACTCGGTGCACAAAATTCGTGCACAGGGTGGGGGGGAGGCGTCCCCTCAGCCCAGCCTGCACCCTCTCCAATCCGAGACCCCTTGGGGGATGTCTGACTGCCAGCAGTCTGACATCCCTCTTACAATCCAGGATCACTGGTTCCTAACTGCTCACCTGCCTGCCTGCCTGATCACCCCTAACTGGCCCCCCTGCTAGCCTGGTCACCCCCAACTGCCTGCCCCTGCCAACCTGGTCGCC
>NW_005367057.1:268225-272080 GCF_000412655.1 Myotis brandtii | reverse complement strand
ACAAGCCAGGCTGATGGCTGCCAGTACAGCGGTGGTGGTGGGAGCCTCTCCTGCCTCCTCAGGAGCGCTAAGGATGTCCAACTGCAGTTTAGGCCTGCTCCCCGCTGGCAAGTGGACATCCCCCGAGGGCTGCCGGGCTGCCAGAGGGATGTCTGATTGCCAGCTTAGGCCCAATCCCCTGGGGAGCGGGCCTAAGCCAGCAGGTGGTCATCCCCTGAGGGGTCCCAGATGGCGAGAGGGCACAGGCCGGGCTGAGGGACCCCCTACCCCCGAGTGCACAAATTTTTGTGCACCGGGCCTCTAGTATATATATAACTTTTAGATACAGAAATGGTTCTGTTTCTATCATTATAATTTCCTACCTGGTATAATTATTAAATTTCTGAATTTCATTTGAAGTTAAACTTTTTCTCCTTCCAAAGCTTGTTTTTTTCCAGCTGGAAAATCTGAAGTGGGAGAGGGGAGCCTGGTTGTCATTGGTGCTATTTTTCCTTTCTGTGACCCTCTTTGTAGCTGTCTTCATTTCTAACCTCAGGATCTAGCCCAGGAGGTTGGGGGAATAGGAGAAAGGGCACACTCTTATATGGCTGGTACTATCTTCATCTTGCTTTGGGACTCTCTGGATAGGAAATGTTTAATAGCAATTTCTTTCACAGGATGCTTTTCTGGGTTTTTCAGAGATTACCCACTCCCCCACCCCCAAACACCTTTAGGCAAATATAGCTGCAGCTACCATGAATGGGCAAAGCCTCACTTGTAGCCAATTCTTCCTTGTCCAGTCTTGGCCCTGTTTTTCATAACTTTTTACTTGTATGGTTATTCCTACACACATGGGCCATTTATCCTTTCTACTGATATCATACCTTTTCCCCTCATTGTTATTTGCCGCCACAATATCTGTTCCCACCAAAATATAATCAAAGTAAGCTATGCCCCAGTAAACTCAGAGATTTGAGTTTCCTAGAAAATCTTGTATTGTAGCAAGATAATTTATCATGATGTGTTTTCTTGCTTGTAAGCAAACTATTTATTAACTAGAGGCCCAGTGCACGAACTCATGCAAGGGGGGGTTTGGTTAGCCCACTCTGATCAGGTTGGGGGGGCCAACTGGGGACAGGGCCGGCTGGGGGGAGGGTCCGCAGGCCGTTGGCCAGTCGGCCCCACCCCTGGTCAAACTCCAGGTTGAACTCCTGTTCAAACTCCCAGTCGAGGGGACAATTTGCATATTAACCTTTTGTTATATAGGATGTTTGCAACACATTTAAAATTATGCAATGTGATTACTACAATATGATTCTCTCATAAAATTATAAAATCCTATTTTATCCTATTTATTTTAGTACATTAAAAAAGAAGGCTAAAAACTCAACTCTTGATCTTCCATTTTAAATGAACCAACCTTCTCTTTTACATGGACTACAGGTTGACAGTTCAGACTGGTTTTTATATGGCATTTATGTCTTAGTCTATCGTGTTGGTATCCAAAATACAAAACCATTAAATATTAATCTGGCCAGTAGTCATAAAGTCCAATTGGAAAAAAATCAAGGCAGGAGATGGGATCTTAGTGTCATATTATAGCTTTCTTTCGCAAAACAAGAAAAAAGCTTAGTGCATAGAATGCAGGAAATTCTAACAAGATTTATTTACAGCTATTTTCTTTTTCTTTATCAGGTTTACCAGAATAAATATTTGTACAGCTGAAAGTGTTGCTAGTAGCGAGTTGTTGGTGGCTGCCTCAGGCAAGGCAAATATCTGTAGCATCAGGTTTGGGAGAAGTTAACCTTTTTTTTTTTAATTAAAAAATATTTATTGTTGAAAGTATTACATAGTCCCCTTCCATTGACCCCTTCCAGCCCGCCCCAGGCCCTCACCACTCTAATGTCTGTGTTCATGGGTCGTGCATATATGCATACAAGAATTTTGGTTGATCTCTTCCCATTTACAGAAGTTAGCCTATTATATAAGGTGTTACCACACATAGCTTCAGCTTTGCCTGAGGGGACCCTCAGCACCCATATGTTGACTTTATGGAAACTTCTTGATGCTTTCTTAAAGTATCTTGGTGTAGTACATACACATTTCTCAGGCTGCAAACTCTGCTGGCAAACATATAACTATTTATCTAAATATAAACCTAAATTCTATCTTGAACCTCCTTATTTCTATCACTGACCGAAAATTTACTTGTCTTACTTTTCAGGTAAATGGATGCAAATTCAGCAGTCTTGGTCATTTGATGTTTATACTTATGCTCCTGCCCCTCACGTTTTCTTCATTGTGAGGTATGAGTTCTGAATGGACCTCATAGTGTTCAGGTATTGGGGTGGTGTGGGGAGGCAGTGCATGCCTGGTTCACTACATCCTTTGGAGAAGTGAGTCCCCTCCGAAGCATGCTGGCCTCTGTGCCTGCTGCATCCACAGCCAATGTGTCCCTTTGGGTACTTTTCCACAAGGACCTGACTTTAGTGCTGTTCTCATTATGCTGGGGCCCAAAGAAAACTCAGGATTCAGTTCCTCTTATGTCTAGATATGTCTGGTCACCACTTCAATATTGCTGTTCCCATATCATCATGGCATGGAGCACTTATGCATGAATGTTCCTATCCAAGTCTCAGATGGATAGTCAGGTATAGTACATTTTTGTTTGTTTATTTGTTTGTTTTTTGTTAATCCTTACTGGAGGATATGTTTTTCCATTGATTTTTAGAGAGAGTGGAAGGGAGGGTGTAAGAGAGAGAGCTAGAGAGAGAAACATCAATGTGAGAGACACACGTCGATTAGTCTCACCCGTGCATGAATTCACACACCAGGCCTCTAGTTAATAAATAGTTTGCTTACAAGCAAGAAAACACATCATGATAAATTATCTTGCTACAATACAAGATTTTCTAGGAAACTCAAATCTCTGAGTTTACTGGGGCATAGCTTACTTTGATTATATTTTGGTGGGAAAAGAGATTGTGGCAGCAAATAACAATGAGGGGAAAAGGTATGAGTATCAGTAGAAAAGATAAATGGCCCATGTGTGTAGGAATAACCGTACAAGTACTAATCCCAGGTACCTGCCCTTGACTGGGAATTGAAACTGACACCCTTTGGTGCGTGGGGTGATGCTCTAACCTCTGAGCAACACCTGCCAGGGTTATAGTACACTAGAGGCCTGGTGCACAAAATTCGTGCATGGGAGCGGGAGTCCCTCAGCCTGGCCTGCACCCTCTCCAATCCGGGACCCCTCGGGGCTGCTGGCTCCTAACCACTCACCTGCCTGCTGGCCTGATCCCCCTAACTGCTCTCCCCTGCCTGCCTGATCACCTCTAACTGTGTCTGCCTCAGGCCTGCCACCATGTCTTTGTCCAGAAGGACATCCGGAAGGTTGCCTGGAAGATGTTCAGTATAATTAGCATATTACCTTTTTATTAGTATAGATGCCACCTTGCCTAAAAATGCAGGTTGTTAGCAGGTTTTCCTATCGTGGAAGGGGAGCCCACAGTAGCATCCTGGGTTCTGACCAGGGCTTATGCACTTGTGCTTTATCTCAGCAGATGAGATTCCTAGAAGACTCTTGGATGTACCTTGAACATTTCTATCGATTTTGCCAAATCATCCTCCAAAAATGTTGAACCACTTTAAACTCCCACCAGCAACCATGTGTGTGCCCTCTGTCCTACTTTGATGCCAGTATCATTGATTTCCCTCTAGAAGCTTCCCTCCCCTCAGTGGGGACTGCTTGGCACTTGAGCCAAACTCACTGTTCAGCCCAGGACTTGATTTCCCGAGATAGAATTATGGAGGAGGAAAAATAGTTTTCCTCTACCCTTCTGAGTTCTTAGCGGAGGCCCTTGTAATGAAAGA
>NW_005367057.1:260261-268067 GCF_000412655.1 Myotis brandtii | reverse complement strand
GGGGTGGGGGAGATAGTTTGTAACAAAGTTTGGATGTGATGTCAACTTCTAGTCTCCTGTCCTGTGACAGGAGTCAGTCTTCACTGGCTGATGGCACTTTTCCCATCAAGGGAACCTTTTGGGGGGTCCGATTTTAGGCAGAGAAGGAGACTTCAGTGAAAACCTCTCCTTGCATTTGCTGTTTTACAAGCATCCTCAGGTCAAGATCATCAATATAACAACATGGCATATGTTGGGGTGGCCTGTTCTCTGACCTTCAGAATAAACCCAACAAAAGCTTGTTTCCTCTCTTAGATGATTTGCCACAGTAGCGTTATTCCCTGGAGACAGTATTCTGACCAGACCTTCCTGGGAGTGGTCATAACATACCTTGTGCTTGTAGAAAGGTGTGGGCCATATCACTAAATAAATCAGGGTCAGTTTTCTCATCTTGTGGAAAAGGAGATAGAGTTATGATAGTTTATCTCCCTTTCCACAGGTTTCCTGCCAGTTTGTGTCTCTGCTGCAGCCCCAGTGGCCCCAGTGCCTCTGCGGCCTCAGGGCTTGGGGCTGCTGGGTGCCGGGCCCCCTTGCAGGCTCTGTCTCTGCTCCTCTGACCCCAGTGCTGAGGCGGGGCTTGGGGCTGCTGGGTGCCGGCCCCCCTGCGGACTGTGTCTCTGCTCCTCCATCCCAGAGGCCCTCCACCAGTGGGTTGGGGCAGAACTCCTGCGTCGTCGCCATGGCCCTGCCGCCGCCATCTTTGTCACAGAGTTATGACTAATTTGCATATTACTCTTTTATTAGATAGGATTTTTTTGTGTTAGAATGGGCTAGGTTCTGCTATGGTGACAAATGCTCCTTAAATCTCAGTGGATTCAAAGGACAAAGGTCTACTTGCCACTTGTATGTCATTCCTGAGTCAGCCTTGGTGCTGCTCCGTGCCCTCTGGGTCCAGGCTGCTGGAGCTGCCTCTATCTGGGACACTGCTGATATCAGGGTAGAGGGAAGGAGAACACAGTGAACTCTGTGCTGGCTGATACAGCTCACACTTTATTGGCCAAAGTAAGTCAAATGGACAAGCAGCGAAGTATCATTGTCCCTGAAGGAGGGGCAACTTGTATTTTCAAATAATACAATCTACCACACTATTTCTGGGTTTCTAGCCTCAGGGAAAATGTATGTTTCTCTAGTAACTTAGCCTGAGGAGTGGTGAGGGGTCAGAAACCTCATGCCCATGTCTTTTGTTGTTTCTTCTCTAGATCAAATTCTTCTCCCTGGTTGGGAAACTTTATCTAGTCTTCAGGGAGGGTGGTCTGGTTCTTCTGTTTTCTTCTGATTGATTGTTTATGGGAAAATAAAGTTTGTGTTCAGCTTTTTTTCAGTGCTTAGCCCTTTGAAGCTCTAGAGAACCCACCTTTTGCAAATCACAAACCCTGCTGTTTAGATAATTTTTTTTTCTACTGCTATGAGCTTCAGAAAAATCTATTTAGGAACCCAAGAGCTAAAAACTGTTTTCTTTTCTTCTTTGGGGTTTTTCTCTTAAAGATCTGTTGTTTGTTTTGTGTCCTCCTGTATTAAATGCTCCCCAAAACAATGAATGCTGAGGGGTCAGAGGGGCAAAATAAGAAAAGGTAGTAAAAGAAAACCTCAATTATTATCTCCAAATGCTGTTTATCACAGTCGTAAGAAAGCGAAACAGTTGCTAAAATAAAGCCTGCTTGGGGAGGAGAGATTGAGGGCGTTATTATCCTGAGAGAATATTTGCTTGGTCGTGGGGGATGACCATTTCCCACCCCATGATCTCCAAGGCTCACTCTAAAGGATGTTTGTAAACAATGTCTAGCTTTTGCTTAGGACCTTTCTTCTGAGAAGTACAAATGTTTGCCTGCGGTAGGAATCTAATCCTCTGCACTTGGAATCTGGTTTCTCGGACCATATAAAATTGAACAACCCCTCAAATCTCAATTTGACTGTATACACATTTCTTTATAGTTATTGGTTTGAAAAATCGTGTGATCCAATATTAAAATTATTGTATTTAAAACATTTAGGCTATAAATGTTATACATGTTCACTGCAAAAAAAATTTGAAATTATGGAAAAGTATATAAAAATAAAAATATGATAATTCCGCCTTCTCATGATATCTACAGTTAACATATGGGGGTATTTATTTGTGGTAATTTTTCTTTTATACAAACACATGTTTGTTTGTTTTTATTTATTTTTTTTATAATGTTTGTTTGTTTTTAAAGGGAAACAGATTTAGTTATATAATTTTGAATTCTACTTTATATAAAAATTTAATATGAAATGATGAGTATGTTCCTGTCATTATATATCCTTTGAAGACATGATTTTTTGTTTGTTTGTTTATTTTTTGTTAATCCTCACCTGAGGATATTTTTCCCATTGATTTTTAGGAAGGGTGGGAGGGGGAGAGACAGAAAGAGAGAAGCATCAATGTGAGAGAGACACATAGATTGGCTGCCTCCTGCACATGCCCTGATCAGGGCCGGGGATCAAGCGTGCAACTCAGGTACATGCCCTTGACTGGAATTGAACCAGGGACCTTTTAGTCCACAGGCCAATAGCTCTATCCACTGAGCCAAACCAGCTAGGGCTGAAGCATGATTTTTAAGGCTGTATAATATTCAGTCCTATAGATGCATAATGATTTATTTGATCAATTTCCTATTGGATTTTTAGGTTATACTTATAGGTTGTTTTTAATATGTCAATTGTATAAATAATACTGAAATATTGATATTTGTATTAAAACCTTTGTGTGCCTTCAATGGCATCTTCAGGATAGTGAATTTACTGAGTCAAATGGTAGGAACATTTTTAAGGTGCTTGATATATCATAGTACATTATGTCCAAGATCTCATAAATTGTAAGGTATCCCAATATTTTATGTAACACAAAGAAAGAAAATGATGCCAATTAAACGTAATGCTATCTTATCTCATATACCTTTTACTTTATAATCATTGAAAGAGTTTTTTGGACTTACTTAAACATACAATCAGCTTATATTTTATTTTTGTATACCCATAAAGGAGAAGCAAAATGGATGGCTATGGTATTTGTTCCTAAACTTTCTCATTTTTTGGACTCACTTTTTGGCTCTGTGCAGTCCTTGATCTGAATGCCATCAGAGCATTTGGATGCAGTTTTGTTTTTTGTTTTTTTAAGTGCTCTATTGTTTTGCTCCAGGATTTTCTTCCAAACGCCGATATCCATTCTTTAAATATTGGTATGTATGGGCAGGCAATGACAACTAAATCACAACTGCTGCCTGTCTGACAGTGATCATAAACCTCATCTCAACTTAGAGATATTAGCCCTGACTGGTTTGGCTCAGTGGATAGAGCGTCAGCCTGCGGACTGAAGGGTCCCAGGTTCAATTCTGGTCAAGGGCATGTACCTTGGTTGAGGGCACATCCCCGGGGTGTGCGTGTGTGTGTGTGTGTGTGTGTGTGTGTGTGTGTGTGCAGGAGGCAGTTGATCGATGTTCCTAACTCTCTATTCCTCTCTGTAAAAAAATTAATAAAATATATTTAAATAAAAACAAAACTTAGAGCTATTACCATGTGAAAAAAGTACTTCTGAGCATGAATGAAAGCTGCTATACTGCAAATTGCCCACCAGAAAACTTTTACCCATGTGTATTTTCAGCAGCACCACATGAAGTTACCTATTTCCTTTAAACCTTAGTCAATCTGGGGAATTTCTATAATCAAAAACCTTTACCAATTTGATAGGTGACAAGTAGTATCTCATGTTAATTTATACTTGTTTTACACTTGTTGACATTCATTTTTATATATTTTTGGTCATTTGTATTTCTTCTTTTACTCATTCTTCATATACTTGACTTATTTTTCTGTTTCAATGTTAATCTTTAAATATTAAGAGTTCTCTACATGCATCTCAATAAGTAATGTAGGACAGGTATTCACCTTTACCGATTATATGCTGCAAATAGTTTTCTCCCCTTGTTTTTACTTTTATTTTTGAATTTAAACTTACAGGATTATTTTTATTATGTGCAGAAGTATCTAATTTGCACACAGTCAAGAAATTAATATTTTCTTCCTTTGCTTAAAAACATTCACCCCAAACTTCAAATCAAATAAATAGTAACCTTTATTTTCTTTGAAATTTTTTATGGTTCTTTCTCTTTTTTAAGAAATTAACTTTTTACTGCATATGAAAATCAATTTAGTAAGAATCTAACCTTATTTCTCCACAAAAGTAAATACACTGGACTGAATAAGCCTCCTTTTCTTACTGATTTAAGATGCCAACTTCTTTAAATATAAACATTTTTATACTTACCAGAATCTGTATATGGGATAGCTATTCTGGTCAGATGTTTTTCTCTCTAGTTTTTGCACCCACTACCATATTGTTTTAATTATTAATTAAATTCACTATATAATTTGTCAACCAAACTAGGATGCTTTTGCAAGTGGATGACAGGCACAAATCTGGGCCCTGGGGCACCCTTGTCATTATGGCTTTATAATAAATTTTCATATCTCATAGAATAAGAGTTCCACCATGACTTCTATTCTCAACATTGGTCACTCTTTTTTCAAGCACAAAAATGTGCATAAATTAAGTAGTGATGGGATGAATATCTAAGAAGTATTTTTGAAAGATTCATGCTTGTCATATGAGATGGTTTGTTCAATTTAAATGAAATTAAGTTGATTTTGATCTTTGATTTTTTGGTGTTTGTTGACTCTTTCTGTGACTTCCTATTGCTTCCCACTTGAAGTTACAGGCAATTGAAAGACACTCTACAGGCCATCACCTGGCTTCCTGCCATCTCCTTTTCTTTGATTTCTGTGGTTAACCTTTTGCTCAGTCTTCCCTCAGAATCTTCTAGCTCAGCGCTTTTCAACCTTTTTCATTTCATGGCACACATAAACTAATTATTAAAATTCTGCTGCACACCAAAAAGTATATTTTTTGCTGATCTGAAAAAAACAATAGGTATAATTTTGAAATCATTCACACCAGAGGGCTATTGTTGTGTTGGCTATTGTCATTTTTTCACTTGACAATCTAAGGAAAGGGGGCCAGTGCCCCTGACTAAATACTCAGTTATTGCAAGTTTTACAAATCTTTGTGGCACTGGGCCTGCAGGCATGGCTCAGTGGTTGAGCGTTGACCTATGAACTAGGAGGTCATGGTTCAATTCCTGGTCAGGGCACATGCCTGTGTTGCGGGCTCGATCCCCAGTGTGGGGCAAGCAAGAAGCAGCCAATCAATGATTCTCTGTCATCATTGATGTTTCTATCTCTCTCTCCCTCTCCCTTCCTCTCTGAAATTAATAAAAAAATATATATTTAAAAAAATTCTTGCAGCACACTGGTTGAAAATTGCTGTTCTAGCTAACTGTTATTTCAGGTATAAGATATATCTCTTGCTTAATAACTGCCTTTCTGCTCTTCTCACATTATTCTGTAGGCATCCTAATTGCTAATTAGTACAGATTAACAAAATATAACAGTTTTGTTACATTTGAGTTGAGATATTTCAGTTCAGTCATTTCCCAAAGTTAAGAATGCAAACTCTATGAATTCCTGTCCCTATGATCAGCGTCCAAGCCAAATTGGGGGACAGAGGAACATGGGCCTCTTTCCATAAATCCAGAAAGGAAGAAGCTTGCCTGAGTCCTACAGTGCTTCTCACTGGGCAGGAGGCAGTCTTATTTTTAATTTAATTTGTTTATTTATTTTGCAGCATTTATTCCCTGCCAAGTACAATGCTGGCCGACACAGGGTCTCCAAGGCCATCACAACTCGTCCATCAAGCACTGCAGAATGCCCCCTTTCCCCTTACAGAAACAATGTTATAAATCTCCGTGTCTCCAGGAACACAAAACACAGCATTATACAGGGAGCTGACCCGCAAATGAAAAACTTCTGAATGACTTTCCAGCCAGTGATCTTTAAGGCAAAAGTATACCCTCAGGCTTTGTGTTTGCCATTTTTTTAATATTGATTTTAACTTGTTTTACTAAGAAAAACATTACGGCAGAGACACCACAGACCCTACAAGGACTTAAAGAAGGTTCTGGTGGTTTAATCCGTGAGCTTCTTTCTAAAAACTAGGATTTGGGGCAACACCTTGATTTGTACTATCCTTTGCATCTTGTCCCTTTTCTCCTGTCCGTGTGTGTAGGTCTGTCTATATGTAAGCTGGGTGTTCTTCCCTGCCCTCTTCCTTCGGCTTCTATTCTTTGCCTTCTGCTCAGCTATAAACCACATTTGTTTAAAAAAAAAAATCTAGCTAAAACGTCTGTCTTTTTGCAGCACAGCTCACTGTATTCCCTTCTCCTCTCTCCTCTTTTTAGGATTCATACGTGAAAGGCAATCCCATCTGGCTTTACCACCTCCCTGTTCTACTTTGCAATGCTCAGGTTCAGGAAGTTCCAAGTTACAATAATGTGTTTCCAAACTGCCTTTGCTAATGAGTTGTTTGGAACGTGGAACACATTTTTCCAGCAGAAGTCGTCTCTAACTGGTGTTTACAGGTCCCAGTTCAGCCTGCAACAACTTACTGGACATGCTGCACATGTGCTGAGTCAAGCGTTTGCTAAGTGCTTGCTGGCGGTGGGGAATTTTTCTGTGTTCACCAGGTTGCCCTTCAGCATTGTGTTATTTGTTGAAGCTGTTCACTCCCCTGACCTCGTTCTCATATGTCATCTGCAAGGTTTTTGCTTGTTCTGGTAAACAGATCTTTCTTTAGTACTAGCTTTGCAAGTTGTAGCCCTCTGTACACAGTTCATTTGTAAGACACCACAGTACTTTTCTGAACACTCAGGTGAGGCAACAATAATTTGTACACGTTGGTCAAAATTTAGCCACATCGTGGGGAAGGTTTGAGGCACACCAGGCCGTCATGGCCTTTGGGATGAGATCCACTGTATAAGGAATAAAACATTATTAAGACATGATCTTCAGAGAGAGCAGAATTTCTTTGGTGGTAGGGGACAGGTTGTTTCTTGGAATATGGTTCCTAGTTGGATACAGAAGTGGAATGAAGAATGAATGAATGAATGAATGAATGAATGGCAAAGGGTTACAGGCAGTCCCCTGAGCACTCAGGGTTGCACAAGGTTTTGAAGCATGGATAAGAAGGGCCTCGCATTACAGGATTTCCCTTCTGTGAGGTCACCAGGAACGCCCAACTTTTAGCATGTCCGTGATTTTATTTTACTTTTCAGAGTTCAGAAAGAACAAAGGCTTCATGACATTGTTTTACTTTGCATCTTTCTTCTTTAGCAAAGGTGGGTCAGTGGAGGCTTTAGATTTCATCTCTCAAGAACAAAGTATCCAGGACTATTTACCCCAGGAGGCCAAGAAGCCTCTCTCATCACTTTAAATCTTTTTTATTTCCTGTTTCAATCAAAAGATGCCTAGGAAAGGCCCCCCAAACCAGATATACGTGACCATCCTTGGACTCTGGGGCTGCCTGCACCCTTGGGTTCGAGTTTTAGAACAAGTGTTCCTCTGACAGTGAGCCTGCTTCCCACAGAAGGTGGGGGCGGATGGGTGTGGCTGCACTTGCCCGCAGCCTCTTCAAACAAATCTGAGGGACAGAGAGAAAGCACTGAACTCCGAGGTATGGCTCTGTAAGCCCTGCGGATGGTAGCGGTCCTCTGGCTCCTTCTCCTCCAGGCTGGCCACCCTCCTGGGGATCAGTTCCAGGCAGGAGAGCATCTGCATTAGGACCCGATCCGTGCCTCGCCGGTCGGGGGCGCTCTCCCGTGGGAACGGTCGGGCTCCTGGGGCGGGCAGGGCGGG
>NW_005367057.1:257667-259988 GCF_000412655.1 Myotis brandtii | reverse complement strand
GCGGGGGCCTCCGCCGGGCCCAGCTTTTCGGGACTGCCAGCTCGGGACCCAGATCCACTGCAGGCACCTGGGACAGGACCCTCCTGGCGGCGTGAGGCGCACCCGGCCCGTTCTCCCTTTTTTCCGAGGAGTAACAAGCCATCGGAATGCCCTCGCCGGTGGCTTCGCTCTGGCCGTGGACTGTGGGCTGGGCCCAGGGCTCCGCTTGCACAGGTGCTGCTTCTCCAAACTCGGTCTTACCGCCTTGGTTCTCCCGCGGAGCCCGGGGATATAACATTTTTCAGCCTCC
Organism: Myotis brandtii; assembly: GCF_000412655.1. NCBI lineage: Eukaryota > Metazoa > Chordata > Mammalia > Chiroptera > Vespertilionidae > Myotis > Myotis brandtii. The sequence continues at coordinate 259,699 of NW_005367057.1, read as the reverse complement.
GGTTACTCCCCGTACAATGGTGTGTCAGGGAACAGCTCGAACCAGGCGAGTCATCTAAACACTCGGGAAATAGTTATTATTAACTAGTAACACTGTTAAGGGGTTGTGCTCTGTAAGGGAAGGTCCCCGTGGCGGACAAACGGGCTTTGTTCTGTAGCAGTGTTACTTTATTGCTTTCCCTCAGCAAGCTGCGAATACCCAAAATTGTTTAGAAATTTCTCAAGCATGTAATTTGAGGAGTGACAGTGAGTAATGGAAACAATTGAATCGAATAAGATAATCATTAAAACGTCCCCCAAAGCATTTGTAGGTCAACTTTTAAGCGAATAATTTCCACGAAATGCCCCCCCGCCCCCCTCCACACACACACACACCTGTAATTTGTTGTTGTCATTGCAACACGTTTGCCTCCTTAGGCCTTTCCCACCCAGAGTAATACCTGGTCTTGGAATGTTACTTTAGAAGTTAAGGGCCACCTAGCTGCTCACGGTTCCTACTTGTTTGTATAAATTGGAGAATAAAGTGAATGTTGGCCACAGACAGATGATTCCTTTGTAAGTAGGCTGTTACTCCATGCACGCACCGCAGTTCATTAATGCATAAGCTCTTGTATTGCTAAGGTTTCCCAGTGAAGTGTCTATCAGTAGTTGCTTCGCCTGCTTCCCGTGAGACATTGGATCCACTTTTGTGTGGTCCATCCAGTGAGTAGAATTTTCCTCACCGCCCCTCCTCCACGCCCACAGAAGTGATACAGTTAGAAACACACAACCCTGGCTCTGCTAACACCATGCTTGTCTAAACAAACTGGGTTATTCTTAAAAAAACAAAACAAAACAAAACAACAGCAAGCAAACCCTGCCAGTGAGGCTGATGTATTTGAGATAAGCTTCCAGAGTTGTCTTTTTGTGCCTTGAGTCTGGGACCCAGTGTCATGTCCCAATATCTGGACATCTGACTACCTGGACATAATTTGATTGTCACTACCATATAACTAGAAAAATAGATCAGTTAGGCACACTTTTTTCTTGATTTATTTTATTTTATTTTGTCTTTAGAACTTTAACTACAAATGACACATCCTCTTTTTTAATTCTGACAAATGCATAAATCAACTACCACACGCTATCAGATCAGGTCTCCTTTAGGTATCTGGCTGTTTTACAAGATGTTGGATAGAACAGATCTGTGTATGTTTTCTATGAATGAAGACTGAAATGAGAACACTAAACCACGTGATCGTTTTCCATGTACGTTCATCAGAACCTGTTCGAAAGTCTACAACATGTTCATTCTCATTTTTCCCAGAACACCCATGCTCACAGGAACAAGTGTGCACACAGCATGGTAGCCAGGCACAACCAAGGCACACACTCTCAAAGTCATGTCCACATGCCTAGGGCTGACTGGGTCTCTCCCAGGTTTTCCATCTTCCTGCTGAGAGGCAGAAATCCACCACAACTTAAGCCCAACCTCTTATTTCTTTGGGCTGGAGCAAGGGGGAATCACTGTAACTCCAGTGGGGATTACAATGGCTCAGATGACCTATTAGCCATTCTCCTGGGAGTGTACATTAGTTCAGAATGCGTTCTGGCCTGTGATTATATCCGTCAGGGTGGTTAAGGCTGATTGCAAGCTTCTACATGGCAGAGCCCAGGCCCAGGGCATTATGAATGTGGTGTAAAGGGAAGAGAAGGGCTTTGCAGTCAGACCAGCCTTTGTTCCAGGCCGGGCTTTGTGACCTGGGCTACATGGCTGTGCGTCTCTAAGCCTTCATTTCCTTGTCTGGAAAAACAAAGATGACATCCACCTCCCGAGATTCACAGAGAAAAGCACTTAGCAGGGTACCTGATATACAGGAAGTGCTCCTTAGATGTCGGTTGCCTTCTTTTCCTTCTAGATAGATGAACATTAAAGTATTGATATTTCTGGAAACGGTGCAACCCTACCTTTTTCTGGCAAAGATGGATCCTTGAGAAGTTTCGAGCACTTTCCTCACTTGCTTCCCCCATTCCTGGCTCTGGTCCTTTTGTCC
>NW_005367057.1:242778-257611 GCF_000412655.1 Myotis brandtii | reverse complement strand
ACTCCCCCCGCCATCCCTCCTGCAGGTACTGAGCCGCTTCCTCTCTGGCCTCGCTGATCCTTTGTCCCTCATGCTAGAGTCTGTATGTATGGGGAGGAGGTCCCTGGAACTTAGTCCTGCTGTAGATGGCAGAGGTGTCTACAGAAGCCCTGAGAGTTTGTGCTTTTACAGTGTTGGTTAGAGGGGAGTTGGAGTACAGGAGTCTGGGTTCTAATCCCAGCCCCACTTTTGTGAGTTCTTGTGATCTTAAATTCTTAAATAAATCTCTTGTCATCCTTGAATTCATTTTCTCATTTACATAATGGGGATGATCATTCCTTTTTACCCAGCTGCATGGGTTGTTGTTGAGGCCCAATAAGTCATGTAGGTGAAAGAGTTTTGTACCCTGTGAGGATACATTGGAATTAAACATTGGGATTGAAGAGGTGGACCTCCAGATGTGGGACACCCCTGGCAGACTGTAGGGGGTGGTAGGATGTCCATGTGGGTGTGCTAAGTGGGCAGGGCTGCAGTCCCTCCGCACCCCTCTCTCCTGGCCTCTGATGTGGAATGAGACATCAAAGATGAAATCGTGCCAAAGGTTGAGAAACTGCTCTGTGGGGAATACAAGAGGAAGATAAATTTCAGGACTGAATATCTAATACTGTGCAATCGAAGACACAGGGCAAAGTTTCAAAAAGGCTTGATTTCCCTCTTACAATTACCTGTACTGTCTGCTCGTCTCGGTTCTTAATGAACAAAAACAAAGAGCACCCAGCCAGTGTCAGAGGAGAGCATGATGGCATTCATCAGACATCGACATGGGACGCCCTACGCCGTCCTCACTGCCCTGTGCTTTCTTGCTAACTTGGGGCCCTAAGGTTCACCCTGCAAGGCACTAAACTGACTCAAGCATTTTCCTCTCGCAAACAATTAATCTAATTATTCCATTCCATCTGGAAGACACGTGTTGCTGTCTGTGGGAAGCCAGGTGAGCAGTAGCCAGTGAGAGGAAGTTTCTGATTGTCTGAGTTGTGCCCACCTCCTCTTCACCCCCCAGGCTGATGTCCTCCTCCTTATTCCTCTTCCTCTCCTGGCCTGGCCTCTGGAGCACCTGGCCCCTGGCCTCCTGTCCTGCCTGCCTCCTGCCTTGAACTCCTCGCCTGTGATCCTGACACTGTCCGGGCCCCATGGATCTTGCCTCTTCTCAGATGTGAATCATTCAGATACCTCAGGCTGGGCCAGACTGAGTCAGTTTAGTGCTTTGCAGAGTGAGCCTTAGGGCCAGACTGGGTGTCACTCTGGAAAACAACCCGCCCAGTAGCCAGTATAGCCTCCCTCACCCCTTCCAAAGGATATTTATCAGTGCCAACCCACCTCTCAGGGTCCCTCCAGACACTCATCAGCTAGGCCTATGTCTTCATTGTTCCCTGGGACACTGGGCTGCAGTTTTATTAGCCCTGGCCTTCACTAGGCCATGCGCCAATTCAGTGGTATCTTCAAGGGCTGGCTTGGCAGGTGGCAGGGCCGGGTTGGAGGGCACTTTGGCCCCTCCATAAGCTATACCAGTTTGCCCAAATAAACATGAGATCTAAATAAAAGCAGTGTGCTTGCTTTGTAAATGCAGCTTTAAGGCAGCCTCCTCGGGTCCCCTTTGACTGAGACTGCCCCAAAGCCCCTCCTCTTCAGAGATTCTGGAGCTGCCCCAAGATGAACCAAGGCTAGGAGAGTCAAAGGTGGCCTGTGGAGTCGGTCGGAGTCTTTCATTCTCCAAGGAGAGCTAGAAATCCAAACACAAGGTTCAGAGAGAGAGAGAGGGAGATTTACTATAGAAATTGATTCCTGAGATCGCTAAGGCCAAGAAGTCCCACAATCTTCCGTCTACAAGCTGGAGAACGAAGGCCCGAGGCCAGGAGCACTGATGACCAAGGGCAGGAGAAGATACAAGCCCAGCTCAAGCCACAGGGCAAATTTGCTCTTCTACCTTTTTGTTCTATTCAGGCCCTCCATGTGTCACCTGAGGCCCACCCACATAGATGAAGTCGATCTTCTTTATTCAGTCTACTAATCTCTTCCAGACACACCCTCAGACACACCCAGATAATGTTTTACCAGCTCTTTGGGCATCCCTTAATCCAGTCAAATTGGCACATAAAATTAATCATTGTACTAGCAAATCAGGAAATTGAATTGGTACAACACTACCATCCAATCCACAGAGCACATTCATATTTCAACAGTTGTCCCCTAAATGTCTTTTTTTCCTGTCTGATCCATATTCAATTTGCCATGTCTCTTCTGGAATAGTTTCTTGGACTTTCCCTATGCCTTAAGTCCTTGTAGATCATATATTCTGCAGGATGACTCAGCCTGTATCTAGCAGGTATTTCTTCAGAACCAGACTCAGGTCTTGTGTTCTTGGCAGGAATACATATTCTGCTCTTCTTAGCACATAAATTAGATGGTATAAAATGTCAGCCTGTCGCACCACTGGAATATTGGCCTCGGTCACCTGGCCGGCTATGTGGGTGTCTGCCAGATCTTCTCACCTTAAATTTATCATTTTCCCCTTTGAAATGTATTGGTGTTTGTGGGGAAGTATTCTAAGGTTATGCTAATAGCCTATTCCTCATTAAATCTCCACCTACAGCCTTATCATATTAATGACTTCTGCCTGAGTCAGCCACCTCTATTGAGGCTGCCAAATAGTGATTCTTTATTTCTATCACTCTTATATTTATTAGTTGACATTCTACTGTAAGGGAGAACTTTTTTCCTCCCTCATTTACTTATTAATATTAGGAAGTATTCATGGATTTCCTTTGTAAGCAATATGTTGAAATCTGTTACTATTTCTTTTTATGCTCACATGGTCCTCAGTTTGGCCCGTGGGAGTCCCTTTGGGCTGGCCTTTTGATATCCCTATCATTCACTGAGCATTTAAACAGTTTCTGGCACTACATGATATTCCAGGCTCATCTTGTACTTTCTCTGAGTTAGTTATTCCTCCCTTTTGGGAGAGAATGGTATTTAGAAACCAAGATTTGGAAGGTTGATATGCCCATTGTTACTGGAGTGTCATTGCTTTAGGTTTTTTAGAGAACAGAGCTAGGAAATATAAACAAACACATTTATAAATTTTTCTACATTAGGCCCCTGTATTAAAATCATTCAGACTAATTAATACCTCCAATTCCAATCCACCACCCAGGGATCTTTCTATTCTTTCCCCTTTATATCTTTTAAAAATATATATATATATATTTATATTTATATTTGTATTTATATTTATATTTATTGATATTTAGAGAAAGGGAGAGGGAGAGAGCCAGAAACATTGACATGAGAGCAAAACATGGATCAGCTGCTTCCTGCCTGCCCACTACTGGTGATCTAGCCCGAAACCCAGGCATGTGCCCTGACCTGGAATCAAAACAGCAGCCTTTCAGTGCACAGGATGACACCCCACCAACCGAACCACACTGGCCAGGACTCCCCTTCATATCTTTGTACATATCTGCTCTGGCAGTTAGAAACTTGACCCCATTATCTTTAATATTTGTACTTATTTGCTCAAAGTAGCCCATTCCTCAACCACAGAGGCCATCCGGTCTCCTCCGTGTCCACCTCCCTACCCACTGCCTCTTGTCCTTGGCTGCCTGGCCTGCCAGCCATGTGTCTTTGCAGCTTCATTATCAGCCTCCAGTCCCTCCAGCTCGCTGCTCTGTGTGGCTTCCCAACCAAGTTGCCCAAGCCTGTGCGCAGTTCCCCAAACTCCTTCCCCTCGTGTCTCATTCTCAACCACAGGCTTATCCCTCAGTTCTGGGGAAGGAAAGAGAAGGCAAAGGAAGAGCTGGGAATGAAAAGGAAGCAAAGATAGAAATACTATATATATTTTTAAAGCTTTTGATACAAATTTCCCTCCCAAAAAGTTGTATCAATTTACATGCTCACCAACATATTATTAGAATGCCATTTTCCCTATTCCCTTCCCAACACTGAATTTTATCCACCTGTCTAAATGTTGTCTATCTGATCACACTTAACTTTTGTCTCTGTTAGAGCCCATGCCATACTCAACTCTGTTTATACTTCACTAGAGGCCCAACGCACAAAATTCATGCATGGGTGGGGGCGAGGGGAGGGGGTGTCCCTCAGCCCGGTCTGTACCCTCTCCAATCTGGGACCCCTCAAGGGATATCTGACTTCCAGGGATTGGGCCTAAACTGGCAGTTGGACAGCCCTCTCACAATCCGGGACTGCTGGCTCTTAACCACTTGCCTGCCTGCCAGCCTGATCGCCCCCTAACCGCTCCCCTGTCGGCCTGATTGACACCTAACTTCTCCCCTGCCTGCCTGGTCGCCCCCAACTGCCCTCCCCTGCTGGCCTGGTTGCCCCTAACTGCCCTCCCCTGCTGGCCATCTTGAGACCACATGGGGATGGCCATCTTGTGGGAGAGTGTGATGGTGTATTTGAATATTGCCACTTTATTATATAGGATTGTATGTCTCATCTTACCTTTTAGATAAGGGCCTCTCAGCCTTGGCACCACTGCCGGTGGGCTGAGTAATTCTTTGTTGTGGGGCTGTCCTGTGCATTGTAGCATGTGTAGCAACATCTCTGGCCTCTGCTCTCTACATGTCAGTAGCACCCCTCAGTCCTGTTACCACAAGTACCTCCAGATATTGGGAGATGTCCCTGGGGAGAGTGGAGGATTAGCCCCTACTGAATCTCTGCTGCTCTAGATTATGAGCTTCCTGAGTGCATTTTACATCTGTATACATGGTTTTGTGTATCTGTCTTTCTCCTGCCTATAGTGAACAGTGGGGAATGTGACCTGGACAGGGATGAGAGGAGCCAGTGGTTGGGTAGAATACACTATAACAGGACCAATGCATCTTGCCCATTAAATGTATGCAACTGTCTACATATGAAAAATCCATGAATATCTAACAGAGGGAAAGGACAAGGAATGTCAGCAAGGATGCTACTACGTCATTACTAGTCTTTCTCAGTTAATTTCCAGTCTGATATCTAATCGGCAGATAATTGAAGTTTGTGGCCTAGTTCAACTGGTAGACTGTTTGGTTGATAGGAAAGTTAAGGGCTTTAGGAGAAGATGTTTCTTAAATTACATCATTCAAAGTGTTAGAAGTCAACCGGCTGCTTGCTCTTCCGAGCTTTCTCTGAAATAGGCCAACTGACTAAGCATTGCTATTTCCTATCATGCATTTAGAATTTTATTCTGTCATTTTCATTTGATTATGAGAACTTTTCCCTCATAAACTTCTGTCAAAAATTCTCAGTAGAGATACACTTACAAATTTTTATTGAAATTTACCCTAATCATAGTGTACATTTAGTATCATTATAAATGTTTTTAAAAGGCATTAATGTTGTTATAGAGGACAAATCTGCACATCTCTCAGAGGGGCATAGAATTAACCACTGAAAAAAGGCCGCAGTGAGCGGTGTGGGACAAGCTCCCTGGGCCAGAGCGGTGGCAGCTGGTCAGAGTGAATTGGGGTCTCCAGGTTGTAGAGCAGGGAATGCTGCTCTGCCCACCTCACCATGGAGTAAATGGGCAAAGAAATGTGCACTCACTTTTAATTCATTCGGTGGTATGTCAATGACTATATTTGGGTAGATTATTCTAAGATCTAGATAAAGCACATGATCTAGAGCAGCGGTTCTCAACATGTGGGTCGAGACCCCTTTGGGGGTCGAACGACCCTTTCACAGGGGTCACCTAAGACCATCAGAAAACACATATATAATTATGTATTTTTGTGATTAATCACTATGCTTTAATTATGTTCAATTTGTAACAATGAAATTAGGGGTCACCACAACATGAGGAACTGTATTAAAGGGTCGCAGCATTAGGAAGGTGGAGAACCACTGATCTAGAGGAAGTATAGCAACAGAATCAGAAAGTTAAACATGAGGTGATAAATGTTCTCTGTGGTAGTGAGAATGCCAGCTCATTACTCTAGACGGGGTGATAGAGGAGAGAAGGCGTGGGCTTTGGGGTGGTTATGCCAAGGACCCACCCATCCTGAGGGAGGGGTTTCCCCTTTGCTGTCCCCTCCCTGGTACTCTCTGTTGAGACCCTTTCTCCCTTACCTCTTGGAAACAGGCTTGCTCTGTTGGTTTCTGGACTTGTCTGACTTCTCTGGCCCAGAAGTGAGCCGAGGCCTTCCCATTAGCTATATCATTCACTGTGTCCCAATAACACAACAAGTTAGGGCTTGTCTCCCTCTTGCAACAGAGGAAATTGAGTCTCAAAGAGGTTAAGTAGCTTTCCTCAGGCCCCGCTGATCATTAGTAGTAATGAAATGAATACGATGTGTCAGAAGCTATTCTAAGCACCTTATTTAAATATCCCAACAGTCTTAGGAAGAAGGTACTATTATTACCCCCATTTTATAGATGAGGGAATTAAGGCACAGAGAGGTTCACTAACTTGCTGGTAGGCAAGGCTTCAAACTCAGGGCAGCTATCTTCTGAGGTCATGCTCTTCTGCGTGTGGATAGCTCGTTTCCCCAAAACCATTTGTTGACGAGACTGTCTTTTCCCTATTGTTTATTCCTGGCACCCTTGCTGAAGATCAGTTAACTGTATAAGCATGGGTTTATTTCTGGACTGTCTATTTTGTTTCATTAGTGTATATATCTCTCTTTATGCCAGTACCATATTGTTGTTGTTATTTTTTTAAAGTTTTTATTGAGGTTAGAGATGGAGAGAGAAACATCTATCAGCTGCCTCCTGTAGGCCCCTAGTAGCGGGCAGGGGGATGTACTGGAATCAAACCAGCAATCTTTGGGTGCATGAGATGATGCCAGCCAACTGAGCCTCACCGTCCAGGGCAGTACCATATTGTTTTGGTTACCGTAGCTTTGTAATAATATATTTTAAAATTAGGAAGCATGAGGCCTCCAATTTTTTTTTTCTTTCTCAAACTTGTTTTGGCCCTTTGGGATCCTCTGTAGTTCTATATGAATTTTAAGATTGTTTTTCCCTATTTCTGTAAAAATTTGAGTTTTTAACTTTCTTGGGACGTATTATCTGCCATTCATTGAGTCCTTTCTAGGTGCTGTGCGTCTTGCTGAGCACTTATAAACATAAATTTAACTTAGTCCTTTCAACAATCCACGTGGTAGGTGTAGCTATGCCATTTTTAGAGAGGAAGGAAAGGCTCTGGCGAGACCAGCAATGTGCCAGGTTGGAGTCATTGATGAAAGTGACGAACCTGCATCTGACTCAGGTCCAGCTGATGTAAAGCGTCTGCTCCCTTCCCCTCACTGCTCTGCCCCTTTTAGGGTCACAGGCCACCACACTTTCCTTGAAAGGGCTTAGTTTACCAGAACTCCACAGGTCTGGCCTTCCTTTCTCTAACCTTTACTAGTAAATACCTATGTTTATTATTTCTTTATTCTGACTGAGAAACATCCTATATAATAAAAGTGTAATATGCAAATCGACCAAACTGCCAAACAACGGAACGACCAGCCAGACGACCATCCGGGACCACGCTATGACACCCACTGGTGCCAGGCCAGCCAAGGCGGGTGCGATGCGATTGGTCGGGGGCCGGCCATCACCCCATGATTGCCTGTAGAGGGAGGCCCAGGCCACAGGCTGGCGGGGCCATCAGTAGGGGGGCTCCATGGTGGCCAAAGAGGTGAGGCCCAGGCCACCTACTGGTGGGCTGTGGTGGGTGGGTGGGGCCTTCCAATTCTTAGTGGCCTCTATTGTGAGGACCTCTCACACATGGACTTGGGTGGGCAGCGGCACCCTTACTGGATCTTGACCGTAGGCCTGTGTTCCTTTTGACCCGCAGCAGCGCCTCACTGTGCGGCCTGTGAGGGCTGCGACAGCCATGCCGTTTCCTGCTCTTTGGAGTTATACACGCTTACGTTCTCTCACCTTCCAAGGAGCCCAGTGTCTGGGTGCTGTCTATTCTTTTCTACCTTTGCTTACAAAACTTACAAACGGTGTTGGCCTGAGCCCATCTCTTTCCTGAACTGCCTTGCTGACAGCTGCATGGAGCCTCCAGCTCACATTCTGTGTCTTTCCAACACCTTCCCCTAGACTGAGCAGCGGTTCTCAACCTGTGGGTCACGAACTCTTTGGCGGGCGAATGACCCTTTCACAGGGGTCGCCTAAGACCATCCTGCATATCAGATATTTACATTACGATTCATTACAGTTATGAAGTAGCGACGAAAATAATTTTATGGTTGGGTCAAAACATGAGGAACTGTATTTAAAGGGCCAGAAGGTTGAGAACCACTGCCCTAGAGCTATAGGCTTCTTAGGCAGAGAGGCCCCCAAATACAGTGACTTGATGAAAACAAATGTTTATTTGTTTCTTGTTAACCAGGCTAGCTAAGCGGTTCAGGTTCAGGGTTCCTTGCTTCTTAGTTCTCCACCATTTGCAAGGGCCGTGCTTCAGAACTCGCATCGTTTAAAGACTGGCGTCTTTAGCTCCACTGGGCCAAAGAGCAATGCTTCTGCTTTATACTCCACTGACCACCCACTTGTGTTATAGAGCAATGCCAAAAGCAGTCAGCATTCGTAAGTGCTCGTGCACAATTCCTGTGCTCATCTCCTCATTGGTGGAAACTAGTTCATGTATTACTTGGAGTCATGCTTCCGGGCTTGGCCTGGTCTGAGCGATCAAGGCTGGGTCATAGGCCTGTTTGAATCCAACTTGCAGGAGGACGAGAGAGCACAGAGGAGCACATACTCCGTGTTTGAGGGCTCACCTTCCGTTGGCCAAGGACCTAGTCACGGGCCACCCTCGCTACCAAGTCTGGAAAACAGAGTTTAATACTTTGTAAGAAAATGAAAACACAGTTTAGCAGTCTGTGCTATAGAACATAAAGCCAAATAATGATACAAAAAATAATTACAAGAGGAGTTTCAGGGCAATATACAATTATTAATGACTTAGAACAGCTGAGTTTGGGGTCTCACCCAGAGCAGGGTTCCTTAGAAAAGGGAGCCTGAGGTCCCAGGCTGGTGGTGTGGTGAGGTTAACAGGGGGAGTTCACGTGAAAAGAGGCTGAGCACCCTTCTCAGGGGAAGTCCAGAAACCACATACCCCGGTTTGGAACTGAGTTAGAACCCATGAGGTGCTGGGCAGAGCTCTCTGCAGGTCTGAGCACTCCCGTGGTCAGGCCACTGTGGGGCGCCAGGGAAGGGAGCCCCAGGGTCCACCCAGAGCCCAAGCAAAGCACCGGAAGAGGGGAACGAAAGGTCCTGGCCAGTGTGAGTGGGATGAACCCTCTCCAGTTCCAAAGGTCTCTGCCCGTCTGTGGATGCTCCTGCAGACACCCGTGAGGCCCGAGGCCAGCATCGTCTCAGTCCCCTGCATTAAAAGCCTGGTGTTTAAACTGGAGACTCGATTCCTCAGTGTGGCCTCCTCATGGAGCTGAGGGAGACTGAGAGTTCCAACCTGCATACCTGCTACCCTCGTGGCGACTCACTTCTTGTTTATTTTGAAGGCAATGTGGGAGCTTAGCCTGAGAGAGAGGGGACGTGACGTAGTTATTCGGGAGTCATCACAGAGAAGACATAGTTGGAGCAATAGTAGTTCAAGTGGAAGAAAGTTTAACGGGACCAAGGGAGGCTGAGGACTGGGTCCAGGATGCGCACACTGCAAGGCGGTGGGAGAACAGGAGGGGAAATGCTGAGCACAGTGGGGTGCGGTCCAGAGCCACACAGGCTCGCAGGGGAGTTTCAAGAAGGGAACAACTATTCCTCGATTTCCACAGTGAAACCAAAGAAAAAGAGGACTGCACACAGGATTTGGGAATTATTCAGCCAAATTGAACACATTTTTACTCTGTGCCAATGACAAGCAAGTTTGTGCTTCAAAGAACAGGGAGATAATGCCAGTTCTGCTCCCAGCAAATTCATAAATGAGGTTAAGACCAATAAATATTTAATAAAGTATGTTGAGTACCATAGGAGAGGTTCCAGGAATTTTTCAACCAGATTTCTTGAAAGAATAGCCTATACAGTACTTTCTTTCTGCTTCCATCTCGCCCAAGCGTTACTCAGTACAGTGTGATCAGGTTTCCATCTCCACTTCCAACCAGCTCACTGCAGCTAACCACCATGCGAGCCAAGCATTGGCTGTGCATCGACTACATGCTCCATGTTGGACATTGAGGCACAAACATGAGTCAGACTCTTCTAGCCCTTCAGAAGCGCACAGTCCGGTGGTAAAGGCTAGCACGGAGGCAGAAAATACTACCACGGTGCACAGCCAGGATTTCCCTCCCCCCGTGGCTGAGAGAGGGTCTGAATCTAGTAAATAAAGAGCCACTTCAGGAGGATCAGTGGATGCATGCATGAAAGGTCCAGATTTGTATAGGTTCCACATCTCGGACTGATTGCCTCTGGTGTTTATATTCCTGTTGGAAGGATCAGGTGGAAGAGCGGAGGTGAAAAATGCGAGAATACAATGAGGCTCAGGATGGAATAGGGACCAGCTTATTCCCAAGTCCCCAAGCTTTTTTGACTACTCAGGGACTCTGTCTGGCTTTTGTGTCTCCAGGGACTAAAGACCTGTTGAATTTATAGCATCTTCACCAGGGCTACAGACTACAGAGCTTCTGGGAGAGTGTCAGGTACCCAACATCCCCCATGGCTAGCCCCACCACTGGAAATACCACAGGAGGCCCTCGCTGGTTGGCTCAATGAATAGAGCATCGGCCAGTGGGCTGAAGGGTCCTGCGTTTGATTCTGGTCAAGGGCACATGCCCGGATTGCGGGCTCGATCCCCAGTAGGGGGCATGCAGGAGGCAGCCGATCAATGATTCTCTCTCATCATTGATGTTTCTCTCTCTCTCTCTCACTCTCTGAAATATATTTTTTTTTTAAAAAAAAAGAAAGAAAAGAAAAGAAATGCCACAGGAGGATGCAGCAGTGGCGCCCACCGAAAGGCAGCCCTTGCAGCTAAGTCGGTGTTGCTTTTGGCTCGCACCAGGCTGCAGTGTCCCCTTGGAAAAATCTACTGCTTCCCTCTTGCAGTGTCTTGTTTCAAACCTGGCGAATCCTTCGGCCCAAATGAATGCAAATCCGTGTCACTTATTTCCATGGCGCACAAGACCAGGAACACAGGGAGGGTTGGCACTGATCCTGGCTTGCACGGGGCCTCGGGCGCACACTGCACTATGCAGGGGTTTGCTGAAACCCAATGCAGTCATCTTTGTGTTATGTAACCCCTTTCACTGTGGGTAGGTCACTCATTTATTGAATCCCTATGTGTAGAGAAATTTACTAGGGTTCTGGTAGGTGCAAGGGGACATGGAGGGCATCAGAATTGTGCCACCGGTCCATGCCAGAAAGAGGCTTTCTTCCTCTTTCCTTCTCGAAGAGTTATGTTTACAACCAGGAAAAGTTGTGCGTTCTAGATCTCACTGAAAGATTTAAGAAAATCCATAAGATATTAAAACTTTGCAGATAACTTTTGTTGTATTCCAGTGTGCTTTACATGACATCTGTATTACTCAGAGTTCCACAGGAAACAGATGACCCAGCCAAATGGTAACTGGGGAGGGCAGAGTTCGTGTAAACCAACAAGAGAAGGTACAGCTGCAGGCCCCAGAGCTGGAAACAGCATAGAGCAGTGAACAGCCCTCAGCCTGAGACCCTGGGGAGGGAGAAGGAGAGGCTGCCTGACAGGAGCCAACCCAGCCAACCTGCAGCCACCAGGCAGGGAGGGAGCAGGGGGAATCCTTACCTCAGCCTCCTCCCTTCTCCAGATCTGTCGCTGTGCCTCTCATCAGTGCCTCTCATTGGTGGGAGCAGGAAGGGGAGGAAGCCTGTTGATTCACTGCCCGGAAGAGTAAAGAACACAGGGAGGATGGAGAGTGGAGCTGGAGGGGCCAACAATGAGATCAGGCCCAGCATTCAAATACCTTTTCCCTGCATTTCTATGACTTGTCTTTACACAGACGTGCTATTTGACTACCAGCTTGGCCCAGGTGGGAGAGCGAGGTGGGATGATTGGGGCCGGGGGGCGGGGGGGTGGCTCTGAGCCTCCTGCTTTAGTGATGAACCTGTGTCCTGACCTGCCGGGACCCTGACTTGTTTGTTTAGCAGTAGCTCCATTCTCCTTGCCAGCCTCTGAAACCTGGATTAAAACATTGCCTCCCACTACAGCCACATGCTTTGGGAATATGACTTCCCTTCCAGTACAGAGTTTCTGGCTTCTGTCAGGCACTAACCTGGGCGGTTGTGGCATCCAGAGCATGGAGGGATCACTGCAGGTCACCACTGACCTGTCCCTGGTAACAGGGGGGTTATTTGGAACCAACCACGTAGACTGAGAGTCATTGGAGCTGGAGGCAGGAGACGGGTCACGAAATGGAATAAGCAAGGGAAAGCAGGACCACGGTTAGGTTAGGACAAACAGTCCGGACCAACGTTTTGTCTGTTGTCAATTTTGCAACATGAAGAAATCTAATTTTCTTCTCACGGGAAGTCATTTGCTGTGAGCAAGCACTGAAATTTCTCAAAATACATTCTCACTGAGTGACACCATTCTTTGTACAAGAAGACTGTCTCTTTAAATGTTGGCATTTTCTCCTCCCTCAAAGCTAATGACATGATTACACAACAGTCTAAGGGTTGTTCCTATATAATAGAACATATGCAATTATGTTACTAGTATATATACATAGTAATTTTGAGAATTTCCATTAACATATTTACTTTTAAGATGGTCAAAGGACAAAATCTGTCATCTTTCTAGCCTAATGAATTTTAGATGAGATTAAAATTATATAATTGGGGTGGTGAGCACACAATACAATATGCAGATGATGTCTTATAGAACAGTATACCTTAAAACTTTATAATTTTATTAACCAATGTCATCCCAGTAAATTCAATATAAAAGTAAAAAAACAGTTGTATAATAGAGAAAGCTAACACAATGAAATATTTACATTACATTTGGATAAACTAAGCCAGGAATTTGCTGACCCATATAAAATGTGGGTCTCACCTCTTTTATTTGGTGTAGTTCTGTATGTTTGCAAGTTCGCTTTCCTGTTTAATCAAGAGTTTAAGACAGCCTTTAGTCATCAGTGACATGCAGGGAACAATAAAGTTGATTATAGTTGTTTATTAAACAAGTCCTAGGGTAGAAGTGCGTGTGCACCAGGGCCTCCTGTAAATCCGCCCACTCCATGGGAAGAGAAGCAGCAGTGGGTGAACCAGCTGACACACAGCAGGCTGGCCTCCCTACCTGAAGGGCCCACAAACTGTGCTGACACGGGAACCTGTTTATCCGTGAGGCTCAGGCAGTTTTCCTGTGTGTCACCGCCTCTGAGCTGAAGATGACTTGAGGCACGGAAGTTTCTCGTTTCCCAAGCGCACCCCGTGTGTGCCTGCCTCTCTGTGGCTGCTGTCTTTACTACCACACAGAGGCTCTGGGTGTGTTGTGGAGAGCTGTTTCTATGTAGAGGACAGGGGATCTAAATCAGAACAATTTTGTGTTGCCTGAGGCTACCACTGGTTCTTGAAGAAAGTCAACATTAGCAAAGTTGAGTTTAGCTTTCTTAACCTTCCCAATGCCGCGACCCTTTAATACAGTTCCTCATGTTGTGGTGACCCCCAACCATAAAATTATTTTCGTTGCTACTTCATAACTGTAATTTTGCTACTGTTATGAATCGTAATGTAAATATCTGATATGCAGGATGTATTTTCATTGTTCGAGACCCACAGGTTGAGAACCGCTGATTAAGATAGGGTAGCTGGATGTGAGGGCGATCTGGCTGCGACATCTGTCACCCCATTGATCGCCAGGGTTGATTCGGCTGATCTGGCTGGCTAGGCGGGTGTCCCCCTCCTCCCTCACCGATCCATGTGCGTCCCTCCCAAAGCTGCGCACTCGGTCGAAGAGGACGACCTTCCCCCCCGAGGAGAGGACCGGTCTTCGGTCAAGGGTATACGAGTAGCTGCGCTCCCCTGCTAGAACCTCCAAACAAGCTCTCAGATAGGGTAGCAGATTTGTGACAGCCCTACACTTCACAGGCATCCCCAAAGTGAACATACAAGCTTTACCCAATAACAGCAGAGGCTTCCAATGCTCTGATTACAGACAACATCCTTTTTAATTGAGTCTCAAACTGCTACCCCTCTGTGTATTTTATCATAGCAAAGAGTAAAGAAAGTGCTTATGAAACATATGGGCTTTATTTATTTTTTTAAATGACTGTTGTAGAGTTGATAATATCCCCTCCCCTTGCCCCATCTTTTTAAAGAAGTTTAAAAATTATTTATTTGTAGAACAGTTTTATATTCACAGATAAATTGAACAAATTGTATACTGAGTTTTATACCCCCACTTCTGCACACAATTTCTCTTACTATTATCATCTTCCATTAATGTACACTTGTAAAATGAATGAACCAATATAGATACATTATTATTAATTTATCTGTACTTTATTCAGATTTTCTTAGTTTTAACCCAATGCCCCTTTTCTGTTCCAGGATCCAAGGTACACATTATATTGAGAAGTCATGTCTCCTTAGGCTCCTCTTAGCTGTGACATTATTTCAGATTTTTGTTTTTGATGACTTTGATGGTTTTGGGGAGTCCTGCTCAGGACTTTTGTAGACTGTCTCCCAATTGGGATTTGTCTGAGGTTTTTCTCAGAATCAGGCTGGGGTTGTGGGTTTTGGGAGGAAGATAACACCGTGAAGTGCCATTCTTAACATTCTATTAAGATTACGGACTAGCAACATCACTGATCACTGTTGATGTTGACCTCAATCACCTGAGGTCCTGTTTGTCAAGTTTCTCCACTGAAAAGTCACCCCT
>NW_005367057.1:197525-242719 GCF_000412655.1 Myotis brandtii | reverse complement strand
ACCTTTCCATACTGCCCTCTTTGGGAGGAAGTCTCTGAGCACAGACTGCACTTAGGGAGTGGGGGTTATGTTTCCCTCCTTTAGGGTGCAATAGCTACATCATTTATTTGCAGCTCTTCTGCATGGGAGACTTGCCTCTCCTTTCTCACTTATTATTTATTATTTTATTCAGTCATTGATTTATATTAGTATGGACTCTTGGATGTTTATTATATACTTGGGGTTATAATGCTTTGATTTTGTTGCTCATTTTGGCCACTGGGTCCCCCTCTCTTTTGAAGTTATGGTCCAAGGAGGATCCCTCGTTTCTGATGTCTCTACTGACAAGGGAGAGGTCTCGTGGTGGGACTGCCCTTCAGACCACCCTGTCTTGTTTACTCCGATGAAGCCACTGTTCAAGGGTGGCAAACGCCCCTCCTCACACCTCTCAGCCAGCAGGGCCGGAGCCAAGCCTCTAGAGGGAAATGAAAGAGTTCTGAGACCCAAATTAGAAAGTGTGCAGAAGAGGAAAGTAATAGTGCTCAGTGTGGGTAAACGGTTAGGGTGCGTGCGGGCACATGTGCACAGGATGCTTCATCTACTTCTACATTTAACAAGTGTTTACTGAGGGCCTGCTACCTGCTGGGCGTTGTCCCAGGTACAGGGGATGCACCATCACAGCCCAACACCCCTGACGTCCTCAGTGCATGGGGAGATGGACCGTCCTCAGGGAGTGAGAAATGCTGTGAGGACAGTAAAGCAGTAAGGGCAAAAGTGCAGCAGGGTGGGGATGGCTGATGAAGTGACATTTGAGCAGGAATGAGGTGGAGATATGAGCCCTTTGGGTATCTGGAGAAGAGGCTTCTGGGAAGAGTGATCAGCAAATCCAAAGACCCAGAAATTAATGGCTAAAGTGAACCTCAGGGGTCATATGTAGGTTTAAATCTCCCGGGCTACCCTGATTTTTCCATTAGTATGAATTATTAACGAGAATTCAGTGAGCGAACGTGTTTGCTTTTATGCAGGAGTGGTCTCTTTCCTGGCTGTGAACATGCCAGCTAACCTAGCCTCCAACTCCCGTGTGGCTGGGTGTCCAGAACGGAGAGGACTGCTCTACATTTGTGGACCAGAGGGAAAGAAAATATGCCCGGCGCCAAGCCACCTTGTTTGGACTGCACCCCGATTGCTCCTAGGAGGAAGAGGAGAGTGGCTTTGAAAGCCAGCCGAAAGGCCGGCAGCCACTTGTCTCATAAGATGTAGCTAGAAATAAAAGCTGCTGGAGTGGTTTTCAGATGTCTTAATTTTCATAATTGTTTCCACATTATGGGCTGGCTGGACTTTTTTATTTTTTTAAAGAATCAAGTTTGGGAGAGTCTAAATGAAAGCTTTGCTCATGAAGTTTTCATTTGGATTCCACATATAGACTTTCTAAACCTTCATTTCATGAAGTCTTAAATTACTGAAGTTCGAAGTTGTGGTAATAGCTCCAGAGTCTAACATCTTTTGTTTCTGGGTCAGAACTATACAGGCCCTCTATACTTTTAGTATAAAAGAAAAGAAGAAAAAGACAGCTGGGATTTGGCAGAATAAGAGTTTAGCAATGTGAATGTTGTCTTGATATTGACCATATTATATGACCTGTTATTCTAAAATTTGAAAATATATTTGCAGAAAAGTGCCTTTTTGGTGCTTCTTAGAGCTATTAAAACAAAACAAACAAAAACCCTAAATACCACTTAGAATACCCAATTATTATTTTTTAATAATCCAAGACAGTCTTTGAATGTCATTTGATCGGGTCATTCTATAGTTATTTTAAGTGACGCTTGGTCTGTCTGGTGTTTTGTTTGTCTGTGGAGAGAGAATGTGTAGTGTTGTAGAAAAGCATGTGCGGCTGGGAGCACAGCTGCCTGAGTCTTCCACTCACTAGTTGTGTGACTTCGGGGAAGGGCACTTCAGTTTCTTTTTCTGCAAAATGGCTACGATAAGAGCATCTACATAATTTTTGGGAGGACTGAATGAGAACCATGTAAAATGCTTAGTCCGGCACCAGACACAAAGTAACCACTCAAATATTAGCAATTAAATATGCAGTAGTAATAATGAAGTAGAGATAGTAACTAAACCAAGAACAAGTAGTTAATAAGTAAGGAGTTCCCTAATTGGTATATTTAGTGGGTGACGTGTAAGTCAGCAAAGGCATTTAATTGAACCTTTTCATTTTAGTGAGGGGAAGAGATAGTGTAGGACGGAGATTCATTCATTCACTCCACAAATGTTGATGTTATCAACAGGAGCATAAAAGGCATGGTGCCCGCACTCCAAGAGCAGACTGGTTGGTCTAGGGTGGGGGCTGGACTGTAAATGCATAAACACAAATGAAAATAGGTAACAGATGATAGGTGCTTTGGTGAAGATACAACAGGCTCTCTGGTCGTGAGAGCTGTGGGGTTACTCCCCTCCCCACTTCCTTTTGGCCACCATGAGCTTGTTCTCTATATCTATGGGTTTGTTTCTGTTTTGTTTCATTTATTCATTTGTGTGTGGGTTTTGTTTTTTTTTAGATTCCACATGTAAGTAACATCATATGGTATTTGTCTTTTTCTGTCTGACTTATTTTACTTAGCACTATACACTCTGTCCATCCATGTCATTGCAAATGGTAAGATTTCATTCTTTTTTATTGCTGAATAATATTTTACTGTATATACAGCATGGGGCAAAAATAGGTTTACAGTTGCTTTATGGAAATTAATATAATAATTAATAATTGATAATACAAGAATAAACTCTATATTTCTCATACTCACAACTGTAAATCTACTTTTGTCTCATCTTGTAAATACCACTTCTGTATTCATTCATCTACTGATGGATAGCTAGGTTGTGTTCATATCTTGGCTATTACTAGCTATGTTGCAATAAGCATAGAGATGCATATATCATTTCGAATTAGTGTTTTTGTTTTCTTTGGATAAGTATCCAGAAGTGGAATTGCTAGATTGTATGGCAGCTTTATTTTTAATTTTTTGAGGAACCTCCATACTGTTTTCCATAGTGGCCATACCAATTTATAACCTCACCAACAGTGTGAGGGTTCTCTTTTCTCCATTCTCACCAGCACTTTTTATTTGTTGATTTATCCATGATAGCTATTCTGACAGAGGTGAAGTGATATATCATTGTGGTTTTAATTTACCTGATGATTAGTGATGTTGAACATCTTTTCATATGTCTGTTGGCCATCTGAAATGTCTATTCAGGTCCTCTGCCCAAATTTTTATTTGAATTGTTTGGGTCTTTTGGTGTTAAGTTGTATGAGTTCTGTATATATTTTGGTTATAACCCTTTATTAGATATACTAGAGGCCCGATGCACGAAATTCGTACAAGAGTAGGCCTTCCTTCTTCCAGCTGCCAGAACCAGCTTCCCTCTGGCACCTGGGACCCAGCTTCCCTCACAGCCCTGGCTTCATCCGGAAGGTCGTCTGGAAGGAAGTCTGGTCTAATTAGCATATTATGCTTTTATTATTATAGATAACATTTGTGAATATCTCCTGTCATTTTATAGGTTGTCTTTTCATTTTGTTTATGGTTTCCTTTGCTGTACAAAACCTTTTTAGTTAGATGTAGTCCCATTTATTTAATTTTTCTTTTATTGACCTTGCCTGAGGAGACACATCCAAACAGATATTACTAAGAGAAATGCCAAAGAGTTTGCTGCCTATGTTTTCTTCTAGGGGTTCTATAGCTTCAGTGTGGAGTTACTTTGGATTGGTCAGCGATGGTATTTCTGTGAAGGGGTTATTTAGGCGAGGATCACAGAATCATATCTTAAGGTCTGAGAGGGGCCAAGAGATGATAAATCCGATCATTTGTTGTAAGTTCACCAAAGTTTTTGGTAATTTCCAGCTAAGAAAATATGATGATCTGTAGTTGATATGTACTGGGGATGGTCAACAAGCTTGGCAGCATGTGGCAGAGGAGAAAAAAATCCAAAGTATTTACTAATTTACAAAACTTCCAGTTATTCATTTTTGGAGCTCTGGGATGATTGCATTAGGAAATGTTTTATAGGAGAGTTGGGGGAAATGATGTCCTGATTTGGTTAGTTATCAGCATATAAGGCTTTATGGCTACATGAAGCTTTAAGTAGAAAAACATTTTATTTTCATTATCACTGAAAAACTCTAAAGTGTGCTTTGCTGATAAATGTAGTAATAATGAACATAGGTGAATCCTTGAGGCTTTTCTTTTGAACATTAATTTTGATGTTTCAGACTGTAGTTGTCAAGAAAGGTAGAATGCATTAAGTAGAATGTGTGCTTCTCAGACAGAACTTTTAAAGTAGCATTTAAAAGCCTATTTTTTACAGAAAATGTGGAACAGAAAAATTTGTAAAGAATTTTTTAATGACCCTCAATTCCACCATTCTTAATATTACACTTCGAGACTTTTTCTTATATTTTTTCTGTATCTTTAAAAAAATAGTCAAGACACCACACATATTTATGTATGTGTATATGTATATAAATATATGTATACATATACCTAATATATAATTATTTGTAATTAAAATAATGGCATATTTTTTCTCATATTACCACTACTTCATGGTAAATATGATTTTTTAATGGCTGCACAATATTCTATCCTCTGGAATATTTTTAACCAATTCCCTATACATGTTTCACCCAAAAGTAGAATTCAAGGCTGGGAGATAGGGAGCTGCTTGGCGGAAGTTCTGGCTAATCACGGTTTCTCTACTTTATAAGACAAAACTACTTCTCAGTCTCAGGACAGTTTTTGTTAAAATATGTCTAAGAATGTGCCATTTCAGTTTTTATGGAGGAAAGTTGAATTTGAAGATTTTTGAAGTAAAAATCATTGAGGTTTTAAGACATCATATAATTACAAATGCAACCAAATTTATGAACCCAAACTAAAATATTAAGACTCCTTCGGAAGGAAATTGGGAAACCTTAAAGTGTTGTGTGGTTTTGTTTTTTGGTTTTTTTTTGGTAGTATTATATTGCCAACATCTTCCTGACATATTAATCTTGACATTGCTGATGAATTAATCAAAGATATAATTTAAAATTAAAAATGTGTTTCTCTTAGGTATTTAGAGCATATAGCAAAATAAAATACATTATTTTTCATTAGTGAAAGGACACATATTAACTGCATCATTAAAATTTCTCATGTGTGTTTTTTATTGTTTGTCTTGAATTTCTGTATACTTTCAACATTGTTGAAAGCTGAATTTTCTCCTTGGATATTTAATTTTATAGATTAGTATCGTCTACTCAACTCTTATATGCTGCTAGTAGAATTAGAAACACAATCTGTCTCAAGGACAGTTTCACAATATGTATCAGAAACCTTTAAATAAATTTATATAAATTACTTCAACTTGAAATCTATGGATTAATCTTAAGGAAATAATTGGCCAAGTATGTAAAGATTAATGCACAAGAATGTAACCTTGCTTATGAAAGCAACATATTAGAAACAACCTAAGTGTCCAGCATTTAGGGATCAGTTAAATAAAGTGTGGTGTATTCATAAACTGAATATTAGGAAGCTATTAAAATGATCAAATATATCTATACTTTTAATTTTAGAAAATTATCACAATAAAATGTAGATATATTGGCCTGTTGTATGGAGTTATCTGATATTGCCAATTAAATACCGTGAATCCTGCGAAAGAGAGTAATTTTTGTTTTGTCATTGTTAAAATTGAGTCCCCTTCCTTGTAATGGAAAGGCAGAACTATTTGTCTCTTGAGACCACTCTCAGTTTATTTATTTTAAGCATATAAAGTCATATTCTTACCTTCCATTTGCTATGGCAGAGAGGCATGTGTCCAATTCATTTAAAGGTATCATATGTCATTAAAATGTAAATAAAAAGAAGACTGCCTAAGATACATTTCTGTTTTGTAGTATTGTAAACTGATATCTGATATGCTTGTCCTGATTCTGTATGTGGTATTGGATTACAGAATTTATAAGATCCTTAAAAGCTGGGGATTTCCATTAAGCTTTTCCTGTTAGAGCCATTTCATTCCCAGCAGTGAACTGCTCAGGGCCTGAGCCTACTGGATCGCCCGCAAATACATTGCAGCCCCATTCCTTGTGAGGGAGCCCATGGTTATTCTCTCCAGACGCTAGATTTCCTGACCTTCAACCCTGGTCTTCTTTGATAGAAACTTACATGGCTATACCCAGACCCTTGTGAGGCAGAACATCTGGTCTTCCCACCATGGATAGGAGGATGGGCAATCAATCTTAGAGCCTGTGCCCAGACCCTTCTTGGCCAAAAGCCCTCACTTTTGGGGTCCAAGAGATCTTGGAGCTGAGATTAGTATCTTCCCTGTCTGCCTGATACCCCAGTTTGGGGTCTACTTTCAGACGCATGTCCTGAGGATTTGCCCTTGCTTGGCAGTTATGTTCTCACATCCTTGGACTTCTGTCCAAACTCCAGATCTCAGTCTTGCCCATGAAGGCCTGCCCTCCCACCACCTACTGTGTTGGAGAGAGCCCAGGGAAGGAAACTGACTCAAAGCGATTGAGTTGGAAAATCCAGTAAACAAATTCGCATTGGTACAATTTGGACTAGGAGAATAAGAAAGAAGTAAACAACAAGGTAAGGAAGGAGTATTGAGACCAGTCTCCAGCCTGTACCACATGCTTGTCAAGTGAGTGTTGTCATTGTACTTGAAACCAAGAGATGGCAAAAGCAAGATCAGGAGTGGAATCAGAGTGGTGGAAAATTGAACTCTTGGGGAAGCCACTTGGTCATGTGAAAAGTAACTCAACACCCGTTATCTTGGCAAGAATGTGCCTGCCATTGCCAACCTGCCTTTGATTAATGAACAGAACCCATAAATAAGAAATGAGCTGGAAACTGCCGGGAGAAAGCATTAATATGCTGTACTGCAATCATTGCCAGGACAGAGTGGATATTGCAGGGCTCAGAATATTTGACTTACTGCTGCCTCCATGATCATTTATTCATTGATTTATTCAGCCAGCATTCAGCAGAGACCTGTCTTGAGGCAGCCAGGGAATATAAGTTCTGGGGTTATAATGGTGACATTTCCACTCCTTCACTGAGCTTGCACCTCACCTGGGAAACAGACAACAATTACCCATGTGAGATAAACGCTGTGATAGGAGGTCAGGGTTAGGGTCTGGAGCAAGGGACATTTACTGAGATTGGAAGGATTGAGAGGAGCTGGCCAGACAAGGGGCAAGGGGTGGTTTATTGATTGATTTTGCAAAGAGTGATATTTGTTTCTTCTTTAAATTTCTTTCTAGGATGTTCAGTTCTTCTCCACAATGAATGAGTGTCACTATGATAAGCAGATGGACTTTTTTTATAACAGAAGCAACACCGACACTGACACCTCCGATGACTGGACAGGAACGAAGCTTGTGATACTTCTATGTGTTGGAACATTTTTCTGCCTGTTTATTTTCTTTTCTAATTCTCTGGTCATCGCAGCGGTGATTAAAAACAGAAAGTTTCATTTCCCCTTCTACTACCTGTTGGCTAACCTAGCTGCTGCAGATTTCTTTGCTGGAATTGCCTATGTATTCCTGATGTTCCACACTGGCCCCGTGTCAAGAACTTTGACCGTCAACCGCTGGCTTCTCCGCCAGGGGCTTCTGGACACTAGCTTGACTGCCTCCTTGACCAATTTGCTGGTGATTGCCGTGGAGAGGCACATGTCAATCATGAGGATGCGGGTCCACAGCAACCTGACCAAAAAGAGGGTGACGTTGCTCATTTTGTTTGTCTGGGCCATTGCCATCTTTATGGGGGCGGTCCCCACACTGGGCTGGAATTGCCTCTGTGACATCTCTACCTGCTCTTCCCTGGCCCCCATTTACAGCAGGAGTTACCTCATTTTCTGGACTGTGTCCAACCTCGTGGCCTTTTTCATCATGGTCGTGGTGTACCTGCGAATCTACATGTACGTCAAGAGGAAAACCAACGTCTTGTCCCCACATACCAGTGGCTCCATCAGCCGCCGGAGGACCCCCATGAAGCTAATGAAGACAGTGATGACTGTCTTAGGTAAGAGGAGCCCGGGGAATCATTCTTCCCATTCATTCAGCACATATTTACTGAGTATCTACTGTATATAAGGCACTTACTCGGTAGTAGGAATGCAGCAGTGAACAAGAACAGATATAAATCTCCACCTGCCTCCAGCTTATACACTAGTAGGGGAAGACAAAAATGAGTATTCTAATAGGGAGAAATAAAATAATTTCACAAAAATTTTAAAATAACATTTATAAAATAAGAGGTTGATGAATCTTATTGGGAAAATTAAAGCAGGGGAGGAAACGAGGAGTGCTAAGCAGGTGTAGTTTGCAATTTCAAAAAGCACTGTGAGGACCAGCTTCATCTAGAGCAGCGGTTCTCAACCTGTGGGTCGCGACCCCTTTGGGGGTCAAACGACCCTTTCACAGGGGCCGCCTAAGACCATCGGAAAACACATATAAAATTACATATTGTTTTTGTGATTAATCACTATGCTTTAATTATGTTCAATTTGTAACAATGAAAATACATCCTGCATATCAGATATTTACATTACGATTCATAACAGTAGCAAAATTACAGTTATGAAGTAGCAACGAAAATAATTTTATGGTTGGGAGGGTCACCACAACATGAGGAACTGTATTAAAGGGTCTCGGCATTAGGAAGGTTGAGAACCACTGATCTAGAGGATGACTTTTGAGCAGGGACGTGAAGGTGTTGAGGGAGCCAAGCTCATGGATGGGGAAGGGCGTTCCAAGCAGAAGATGCAGTAAGCACAGGGGCCTGAACAGAAGGAGGCCAGCGTGGCTGGAGTGGCGTGAACTGGGGAGAGTAGGAGGAGATTAGCTCAGAGGCCTGAGGGTAGAATGGGGCAACTCAGATTATTTAGGACTATGTCATGATCCTACTTAGGTTTTAATGGCCTCTCTCTGGCTGCTGTTTTGAGAAAATGCTACAGTGGGGCCAGGGCAAAAGCGAGAGAATGTCTTACGAGGGTGCTTTCAGTACTCAGGAGGGATGATAGTGCTGGGGACCAGAGGGCAGATTGGAGGTTTTGAGGTCTGGTCAGATTCTGGATGTTTCTAAAGGTAGAGTGATAGGATTTGCTGACTGGTAAAGGATGAAGGAAGTGAGAAGAGGAGGGGAAGGCGGGGAGTGTTATTTACTGAGGTGGGGAAGACAGAAGAGGGGGAGATTGGGGGCAAAGTCAGGAGTTTGGTTTTGGACAAACTAAGTTAAGGATCTGTTAGACATCTCAGTGGAGTCACTGAGTAGGCAGTGGGATGTATGAATCGGGAGTTCAGGATTAGGCATGGGCTAGAGATCTATATTTGAGAGTCACTGAAGAAAGAAACGCTATTTTAAACCACAAGACTGGATGGAGATGAGAAGAGGGCCCAGGAATGAGCCTCAGGACACTCCAATGTGAAAAGGAGGGGAGGCAGGGGACAGCCAGCGAAGGAGCCCCAGAGGAGTAGCCAGAAATCCCGGGAGAATCTGGTGGCCCAGAAGCCAAGAGCGGGAAGCCCTGGAGGATAGGCAGGATCAGCAGTGGAGTCCTCCTGAGACATGGAGTCCGATGAGCTTGCGGGGTTTAGCAAAGCGGTCGTATTATAATGACCGTGAAAAGACTGAATTTAGTGTAGCCACGAGCCCGATCAGAGCAAAATGAAGAAGGAAATGCAGGGGAGGATTTAGGACAACTTCTGAGAAGTTTGCTTTGACCTCAGAGCCCTGAACCATGAAGTCACATTCAGTGCAAAGAATGTTCCCTTCATTTTGTTTTTTCTATGGCAGATGGCTGTTGTCCCCCAATTCCAGTCCTGGGTTACAGGTAGAATTTGGGATGTGGGAAGACACCTTTGTGGTTTCCCAGGCCTTGTATTTGAAGTTTGGAGGCCTTTCCTCACCATGGCTGCAGCAACGGGGACTGTTAGTGAGAGACCCAGGAGTACGGTCAAGTCCCAATATAAAGGAATTAAAAAATGAGTTCTCAGGAAACCATCCACATTAGAGGAAATAGGGTGTCTGCAGTGTGGTGTGGAAACCATCATCATATCTCTATGTCCTAAAACTGCTAGTAAGATTTACAGATCAGCAGACACACAGTGTGATTGTTAAAATAATTTCCAACTCAGGATTTATTTTTGTTAACTAGTATTTATTTATTGGTATATTTATTATTATTTTTGTTAATCCTCACCCAAGGATATTTTTCCATTGATTTTCAGAGAGAGTGGAAAGGAGAGGGAGAGACAGAGAGAAACATTGATGTGAGAGAGAGACATCAGTTGGTTGCCTCCAGCATGCACCCTGACCAGGCCGGGGAACCTGCAATCAAGGTATGTGCCTTTGACTGGATTCTAACCTGGGACCCTTCAGTCCATGGGCCAACACTCTATCCACTGAGCCAAACCGGCTAGGGCTTAGTTAACTAATATTTATGTAGTGTTTCATACGTGTCAAACATTGTCCTAAGTATTTTACATGTATGAACTGAATGCTCATGGCAACCTCATGAGGTAGGTACTACTATTACCCCATTTTCCAGATGAGGAAACTAAGCAGAGAGTTCAAGCAGTATGCCCAGGGCCATTTGGCTGTTACTAGTGGAACCAAGACTGGCCAGGTGGCCTTTGGAGTCCACATGTTTAACACACACTCTGCAACTACTTTTGGTTGTTTGGACTTTTTACGCATCTTTGTCCTGTCTTCTCCTTTGACCACCTCCTCCTTCTTTGAGTGCCTTCACAAGAACATAGATAAGAATAAGAAAAGAAGGGGTCGGTTCATCAATGGTTCCGCTCTTGAGAGAGAGAGGATATTTTTGGTAAAGAGTAAAGTTTGTTATTTACTGGTAGTGTGAATGGACTCTGCTGCTTTCCCTGCTTCACTTACAAACATAATCGTTTGCTTGGCTATGTGTCTTGAGCAATTACCTGCCCGATTAAGGAGAAAACTTAACTTTTTCAGTATATGATATTCACATGCAGCATGAGATAGAAGAAGCTTCTATAAGCCTAGGTGGAGAGAGTAGGACTCTGTGATGTGGTCATGGTCACGAGCTTTGGTTTCGTAGGTAACTTTGTCTGGACCATAAGGAAGAGTTTAAAAATAAAGCAGCTGTGTGGTTTTGGTAGGTGCGGTATTGGATAAAGGAAACACTGGAATAAACAGTGAAATTGCCCAGCGGGATAAGAGAAGTCGTGACATTGAGATGGCACAACATCAGGGAATTGGTTGATGAGAGGAAGACAGTTTGGTGCTGACTTGGGGAAGTTCCTTAGTGGTGAGACTGAGGGATCTGCTGGAAGACAGGAAGTCTGGGGACCAGGGAAGTGAAACTGAAGTGCTAGGTGGTCTGAGGTTTTGAGCTGATTTCTTTGGGTAACAGAAGATTTGTTTGGGGTTTGAACCCCAACTCTCTCATTTTCTACAAAGGTGATCTGAAGCACATTAGCTCACCTTTTTTGGTTAAATTTTCTCATCTGAGGTGGAACAGATAATCTTTAAGGTCTTTCAATGTTATAAAATTCAACGATCCTATTATAACCAAAGGTCACCAAAGCTGATGCAGAGTTCTGTGGATTGACTGTGTATCAAGCACAGAGTCTTCTTCCATGAGAGCATCTACCATAGCGTCCGCTCAGGGGGGAAGTCGCTCAGTTGCTCTGTCTGATACATGAAAAAATTCAGTTGCCTGAGACAAGTGTCTCCCATGTGATAGTATATCAGAAAAATCAACAGTGCTGGCATCTACCATTACGGTTGTCACTGGTGCTGAGTATATGGAAATTAATAACTTAATGCTTCTTTCTATAATGATTACCCGATTTAAATAGCTTCATAGTAAAATACTAAACCTTTCTATTTACTCCTTGCTATGTATGCTGTAAGAAAGGTTAATTTAAGATTAAATTTTCTTATAAACACACCTTTTAAGTATTAGAAAGTCAATCAATGCCTATTAACTTTGTTAAACAGCATCTAAGAGGCAAAAGGTTGCATGAATTCAGTGAGCTGAATCTCATTTCAGAGAAGGGGAAAGGTCTGTAGAATTTGGGGGAGACTTCTTAGAGCACTTGGGATGTGATCTGGAAAAATAAATGGGGTTTGTATGGGCAGGAAGGGAAAACATTCTAAGTAGGCGAAACAGTATGATCAAAAGTGTGATGGTAGCAACATGTAAAGCTTTTGCAGTACCACAAGGAAAGCCCTTAGGAGCACAGATGCATGTTGTGGTACAAGGGGAAATAGTTCAGCTGTGAGCTGGGAAAGTTTAGTTGGCCATCCCTTTGGAAGGAGAGAGGTAGACCAGAAGACTTGTGTGTTTCTCTCCAGCTTTAGGATTCTGGTTGGACACAAAGGCATGCAGAGCTGGATAGGGAGCAGATTCTTTCCTCATTGAGGGAGGTGCAAGCGTGAGGATGGTGCTGTGAATTTTAAATCTGTGCATGATTGGAAAGGCATCTAGTCATCGTGTTCCCATTTCAGCAGCCCTGGGGCAGAATGCTTGCTCACTTCTGGGTTATGAAGTGTGATGGGCCCTTTACATGAAAGAAGTTGTTTATTGAATGTTCTCATCGCAAAGGCATTGGGGACATAGGATGTTACTTTCCACAGGGCACCAAGGCCCTGCCCAAGAGAGAGTCCTGTGTTTTGGAATTCTGCTTGTCAACATGCTAATCATCTGTAGCAACCAAACACACAAGGAACCCCCCGGGGAAAGCTCTCCTGTACCGTCAGCACAGCACCAAGTGAACTGAGCAAACGGGTGGTTTGTTTCCCAGAAAATGGGCTGGACTTGCTTCTATTTTGCAATGACTTGAAATGCAAAAGAAAAGTTGAAGGGATTCGTGAATTACACTTTTGAAATCTTCCATGAACCTTCCTGTCTCTTAGGGTGGTGTTTTTCAAACTGTAGGTTGTGAACCACTGTCAAGTAATGAAATCAGTTTGGAGATTGTAACTGACACTGTTTTACAAGGGGTGTGTGTGTGTGTGTGTGTGTGTGTGTGTGTGTGTGTGATGGATTTGGTATAAAATGTATTTCTTACTATGGGTTATGGTCAAGAACGTCTAAAAAGTCAAGGATTTAGGGTCAAGGTTTCCTTTTTGGCCAATAAAGAACTGAACTCTTTTATAATATGAGAAACATTACAGGTAAGGGGCTTTCAAAAGATCTGTGGTAATTGAAAGACAGAGCTAGACACTTCTCATTCCTCCCTCCCACCTCTCCACTTAGATCAATACTCACTCCTGTTTGCCTTCTCTCAGGGGAGAGAGGAAGGAGGTAAGGTGGTGGTAACAGAAGAAATAATATTCGGAGTTCTCATGCTGGGAAATGGGTGAAATTAGTACCATAAGGAGCCTTGCTAGAGCACTCCTAACAATCATACATGACATTTCTGTAACATGGTGTCCCTTTCAGTGTTTTAAGGCATTGTTCTCATCAAGTCTCACAGAAATCCTGCAAGGGAAGTGGGGATGATGTTATCCTGTCTTGCTGCCACTCCCCTAGATGCACCCTGTACTCAGCCGTAATTAATTATTTACAGTTCCTCGTTTTGCATCCCTAAGCCTTTGCACTTGCTGGAATACCTCTCCTCTGGTTCTGCCTGGGAAACTCCCATTCATCTGTAAGACTCAGCTCCAGTGCCTGTCTTCTCTGAATCTTCCTTGCCCTGCCTCGGTAAATCTGATGGCTCCCTCCTTCGGACTTCGGGCCACCTGTGTGTTGTCTATACCGTAATCAATGCACTTCATTGTTTACCTGCCTTTATTTTTAACTAGAATGTGTGTTCTTTGAAGTCAGGGACTGTACCTTATCTTTGCATCTCTAACATGCAGCACGCTGTCTGTAACACACTTGCTGAGATTATAATAGGTTGAATAAATAAGGAAGTCGAGGTTTAGGGGAGGTATGTGGCTTTTCAAAAGCTGGAACTATAAGTAGGACCCAGGTTTCCTCACATGCAGCCGGGCCGTTGGCTCTGGCTCTGACATGACCTGCCTGTGAGGTCACTGGGCTGGGGAGTGAGGGGGCGTCTCACTTTATAACATGGGAGACAGGTCTCAGAAGACCACGTGAGAGTGCTACACGGGGAAGAGGAAAACAAATGAACATTTCTGAATGCCTACCGCAAGGAGGTCTGCATGTGACATGCTTTCAGGATTTTATCTCACTTAATTCTCATAGCAACTCTGCTGATTTTTTTATAGATGGGGAAACTCGGGTCTAAAGCATCTTGCCCGTAGACTCTGACTGGTACAAATAATTATCGGTAATACTCATTGTGGGCTCTATGTGGCTCTGAGCATTTTACATGTTTGATTTCACTTCATCTTCATGACAGCCCAAGGAGGGAGGTTCTGTTATTATTACCAGATGAGGAAACTGAGGCCCAGAGGGTTCAGTGTCTTGCCCGAGATTAGAAGAAAGCAGAGATTAGAGTCCCAGCAGATTGGCCCCAGGACCCCACTCTTCAAGGTTAGGTAGCAGCCTCTTGTAAGTGACGGGGCTAGAGCAGCATTGAGCCAGGTAATGAGGTGTACAGCCTGCATGTCCCTTGATTCTTAGTTAAGGTTATTTCTGTAGAGTCACTTGATTGGTCAAGGTTTAGCTCACTCTTGATTGGTTTCAGAGATGTTGCAGCATGGTAGTAACAGTCATGACATTATATCCCAGGACGGACAGCTCCAGTCTTCAAACCGTATGTTCATTGAAGTAAATGGCGAGAGGAGGGGCCCTGGAGTAGGGTGGGAACCAGATTTAAATTCTGGCCTTGCCACTTCCAGGTTGTGTGACGCTGAACAATGTGCCTGCCCGCTTCCCCCTCCGTTAGATGGGGATGACAGCAGTACCTCTGGCATGGCCAGGTTTTGAGGGTACACACAAAGTACCTAGTGGGGTGCTTGGCACACAGTAAGTACTAAGCCACTCACATAATAAGCAGTAAGTGCTAAGGAAAGGAAGCTACTCTTAGGCCTTCGTTTGACCCTGAAGAGCCTTGCCCAGGATTCAAGCAGCATGTCCTTTCCCCCAGGTAATGTCACAGGCACTGTAGGGATGGGGACTAGAGACCTCCTGGTGGCGCCATCATGGTGGCAGGTTTTGTAAAGTGGACAAGTAGCCTGGAGAAAGCTAACTGGGTGTGCTTTGCAGAGGCTACCAGACAGCTGGCGAATGGCACCAACTTGGTTCCAGGGGACCAGGGCCAACATGTGGTCACCACCACGCCTACCCCCAGTGAAATTCTGTTAAAGATTCCACTTTTGCAACATTTATGAATGAAAAATTATAAGCGAGACCCTGACTATCAAGTGTTAGCTTAATAAAAATCTCATAACACAGCACCAACACCTGTGTGTAGATGGACGCGACAGTCCTCATAAGACACTGTCCTCATCTTACTGATGCCTCCTAGCAGGGTGCCTCGTTAGTTACTATTACCATCCCTACTAGGATTGGAAATTTAACCTTTGTCAGAACAGAATGGGGTCCAGAACCCAGACCTTTTATACTTAAGTTTCTGTTTCTGAACTTCATCAATGAACTGTCCTTGCTCCATTTAAAAAAGCGGGGGGGGCACCCACACATGCACACACACATGCACACACATGCAGAAACCAGGAGTCCAAAGACGCTAACCAGAGCCCCTGGGAATTCTGAACATTTGCTTTCAGCCTCTGTGGACTTACAGTGGCTTCCGTATCACAGAAGCCTGCTCTCAGTGTTTGCTGCCTTGCATGCCTTAGCAATCAGATATCTGTTAAAAAAAAAAAAAAAAGTGAAAGCTTTGCCTTAAGAAGTGCTGAGTGAGGCGATCAGCTTGTTGGCACACAGGAGCTGTCTTGTTGCTGTGCAGTCATGTCAGAATGCCTCATTCTTTTCACAGGCAAGCCGCCCAGGCACCAATCCTGAGTACACTGAGTCCAGGGTGTTCATACTTTTGTCTTGAAACAGCGAATCAAGGAGCACCTTTGTGTGCTTCAGGACATAGCAGCGGGGACGAGGGCCTTGAGGGAGAGAGGCATTTATTCCAGGGCAAACTGTGAATGAGAGAGTGCAAACATAACCTCCTCCCAATTGCTGCTCCCTGCGATTCTGCTTGACAGACCCCTCCATTCTGAGGGGGAGGGTGGTGATTAAGAAACCTCAGTGTCTGATGTTAGAGGGAAGACAGCTTCAAATTAAAAAAAAAACAAAACCCACTGTTGCCCGCCACCGCATCCCACCTTTTCAGATTGTCTCCACTTGTTGACAACTCCCACCCCCACGGGTGTAGTTCTGTCCCAGCCTCTCATCTGCTGCCTGTGGCCCTTTATCTCATGCCTGGCTGTTGGTTCTTCTTTTTCCTGCTTCGTGGTTGCAGATGCCTCCCTGTGAGTCACTCCCAGTGCAGAAGTCATTTTTCCAAATCGCCATCCTTGTTTCCAGCGTAATCACTGCTCTGCTTTCTTCCTTCCATTTCCTCCACACACCCCTTCAGTCCTGCTCCTCTCGGTCCACTCCAATCACACGTCCTCCTCCAGAACGTTCTTTCTAGCTTTTCTTCTTTTTAGAAACTTGAAACGCTCCTCTTCAGCTGGGACAAACAATGATTGAATACCATATTGCCTGGGTGCAGGGTAAAGAAACACTTCTCAAATTCAATCTCTCCCCCGCCCCCCCCCCCCGAAATAATTGATAGGTATAATTGTATATATTTAAAGTGTACAGCATGATGATTTGATATACATGTACATTGTGGAATGACTACCAAGATTAAGGCAATTAAACATCCATCACCAATTATAGTTAATTCTGTTTATTTTGTTGTTGCTTTTGGGGTGAGAATACTTACTATGTACTCTCAGCAACTTGCAGGTAAACAGTACCGTATTATTAACAATGCTTATCATGTCCTACATTAGATACTCAGAATATATAACTGAAATGTTGTGCCCCTTGACCTTCATCTCCCATTTCCCCTCCCCACAACCCTGACCACCACCACTCTACTCTGCATTTAGCAACTCCCACCTTCCTCTCAACCTGTCAGTATCCTCAAGCTCCTACAGGGGTCTTCATTCCATTTCTTTGAAATTGGCTTCTTTCTTTGCTTTGAACTCCACATATAAGAGATAGCATAAAGTGTTTGTCTTTCTCTGGCTTGTCACTTAGCAGAGAAGTTCCTTTATCCAGCGACATCCAGCGCTGCTGCCAACACCCAGGCTCCTGGGAGGCTTAGGGTTCCAGAACTCGGGAATGCCTTCTCCTAGGGCCTCCATTTCTGCCAAAAGGAGAATGGGATTATTACCTGTCACACCTCCAGGCTAACACCTGGAATAGCCTGGTGTGTACTGACCCCTTGGTAGAATTTTATCAAATCCGTGCTAATATTGTTTGTACTTAGAAAATATCCTCTGGGGACTGTGCATCTAGTGTGTAGCTAAAGCACACAGGTTGGGTGGGAGTAGGGAAGGAAGGGTGTTTACTGGAATCCCAGCCTGTCACAGACCCAGGGATCTACAGAGAAGCCGGGAGAAAGGGCAGGCGAACCCATAGTGTTGGTTGGGGACACCACAGATGAGCAGCCCTTCCCCCTGCTCTGAGAGTTGTCCCTCTGGTCCAGCCACCCGCTTTCCCTCCCCACCAGATGGTTATTAGGATTGCAGAGTGTGAGGGGGAAGGATCCCGTTACCTTGAAGAATCAATAGCTGTTGAGAGATTTGCCCAAGGTCACCTTGTAAGTCATTGCTAGTGTGTGGCCAGAGCTCTGGTCTTCCTAGTTCCTGCTCCTTCTAGTGGCTGTCCCTTCTAGCCTGGTGCAATGCACCTGGCCTCGGACGCCTGCGTGACAGTGGTACACAACAGGGGTTGTTTGTTTCCATCGAGTCAGACTTTACTGCCCACCAGTGGGACTGTTTTAGCCTTGATGTTTTTGGAACAAGAAGAGATTTCTGCTTTTTGTACTTATTCATCATAAACATTTATGGAGTACCTACCAGGTTTTAGGCAGTATACAAACTGAAGATGCGGCCTCTGCCTCGAAGGCTCTGCATCTGTGCTCGCTCTGATGTTTTACGGTTCTCCGGAGACGACCGAGGTCTATGAGTCAGTGGTTGGCTCATGTGCGAGACAGATTACTCAGAGGCAGATCTGCTCCATGTGGCCTTTCGTATCTACAACTTATAAGGGATCCTTTTTATAGGCTTATCTGAGGAAATAGGCAACTTACCAAAAAGAAAAAATAACAAAGAAATATACACAAGCGTCAAGTTTTAGGCATCGGGGATGGCACCAGGTGTTAGACCCATGGAGTCAGACTGGCAATGGGTTCAGCAATCTTGGTACTTGACTTCCCGCTGGAAAAGAAGTCAGAGCCAAGACCCAAACAAGAGAGCATTTATTTGGTAAGTCGAAGAGGTAGAAAAAGTAATTCCTAGAATAAATGGGCTTAGGAAACAACTTATAGAGGTAAAGGGAGGGCCCTTGGAGCTTGGGAGTGAGGAAGCCAATGTTAATGCCCGGGGCAGGGAGAGAGAGGGAAGGGGAAGGGGAAAGGGAAGGGGAAGGGGAAGGGAAAGGGGAAGAGGAAGGGGAAGGGGAAGGAGAAGGGGAAGAGGAAGGGGAAGACACAGGTATGCTCCCCATGGGGAGGGCTACTGGGTTCTCCATCCCAAGGGTATTAAGGGCGGAGATTTTAGGGGAGGTCCCAGGGGAAG
This sequence comes from Myotis brandtii, assembly GCF_000412655.1. Lineage (NCBI taxonomy): Eukaryota > Metazoa > Chordata > Mammalia > Chiroptera > Vespertilionidae > Myotis > Myotis brandtii. The sequence goes on along the minus strand of NW_005367057.1, from coordinate 223,964 downwards.
AGCTCAATAGCATATTCAGCAATTTTCCAGGTGTGTCCTTTCAGGGTTGTGGTCTCCCCAGATTGATTGGTTGGCCAAGGCAGGGGGTCATTATTCAAGGCAGCTGGTCCTGAGGTCAACCATGGATGGGGTCGCTGGTCTGATTTTGCTGCTTTTCTGGGCCTGGAACTGAAATACAACTGAGGCCCAGATGTTATCTCTGGGGAGGAAAAGGTCAGGGGGTCCAAACGTCAAGATCAGCCAGATGCTAGGGGAGGAAAGGTCACCCTGGGGTCAGGGTCCCACCCTTCAATTGTCCATTGCTAGACACCTGGGGCTTTCCATCCTAGCGACCCTGGCCCATCGTCCTTGCTCTGCTCATGTCTGTCTCACTGCCTATCACAAAGTGAGGGGAGTCCAGGCAAAAAGTGCTGTGGATTTTTTGAGGCCTCCTTGAAGAGGTAGGATTGAGCCAGATCTTAGTATGACAAGTGCAGAGGAGAGTGCATGCAGATAGGAGGGGCAGGGTGGGAGACAGGCATGCACATAGCTAGGGAGACCTAAGGCCAGGAATGCAAAGCGGGGACAGGGCAGACTGGTTTCTGGAATAAGGGGTTTGCATGATGCAATGTAGTTTGAGAGGCATTCTGGAGTCAGAGAATAGAAGGCCTTGAATCCTAAGATTGTGTGGACTTTATTGTCAAACACCTGCAGAGAGATCTTGTGTTTGTGAATTGGGCCTGCGGTGGGCATGATGCAAAACAACAAAATAAACAGAATTAACTACGTGAGGTGTTGGATGTGTTAATTACCTTAACACATTCCTTTCTTTCATGCCACCAGCTGAAGCATCTTCCTAAAAAGGGTGGCACATGTGACTAACTGGATAGATTCAATTTTTCTTAAAACGTTATGCAGGCCAAATTCAATAGGTTGGTGGCCAGTCTTCAGCCCACAGCTAAATTGCCTTATCTGGCAGTGGAGAGTGCCTGTAGGATCTTGCGGGTATTGGTGGGTTGAGAGGAAGGTGGGAGTTGCTTAGATACAGAGCAGATTTTTAGAAAGGTGGGAGAGAGAGAGATCATGATGGGGACTGCTGGGATTGGCCCAGGGCTCTGTGGGTTGTAGGTGGCTGAAGTGCCAGAGAGAGGCAGAGCTGGCCAATCATAGCAGGCACTGCAGGAAGGTACATGTGTGAGCAACAGGCTGAGTCTACACAGAGAGGGGGAGCAGCGGGAAGCCCAGCAGGAGCTGTGGGGAGCAGGACAATGGGTGGGTGTGAGCTTGTGGAACTCAGGCAGGAGGCAGAGATGGAATAAACAGCTGACCAAGGTCCCAGAAACCTGGAAGCAGGGAGCAGGTCTCCACCCTGAAACAGGTCTCCACCTTGGAAACTAAGATGCCTTTTTAAAAATATATATATTTTTGTTGACTTTGGAGAGGGAGAAAGAGATGGAAACATCAATAGAGAGTGAGAATCATCAATAGACTGCCTCCTGCACAGCCCGCATTGGGGACTGAGCCTGCAACCGGGCATGTGCCCTGATTGGGAATCGAACTGGGACCTTCTGGTTCATAGGTTGACACTCAATCACTGAGCCATGGCAGCCGGGCCTAAGATTCTTTAAAGCCTTTGAGCTTTGCCCTTTCTCACCTCCCAGCTGATGTCACCTTCCTGCTTCCTTCTAACCAAGAACATCGGAGTCATCTGGCATGAATGTCCCTTCACCAGCTTAGCCAGCCCGCACAGGCCCTGTCCCCCCTTTACTAAAGTAGCTTTCTAGTAAAGCTACTTCTTGCCTCCCCAGGAGCCTGTTCTCATCCTCATCTTTGCTCTCCTGTATATTTGACCATTAAAAAATATAGCCCCTGCCCTAATCAGTTTGGCTCAGTGGATAGAGCGTTGACCTGCGAACTGAAGGGTCCCAGGTTCGATTTTGGTCAAGGGCACATACCTCCACTATAGGCTCCAGGGTGCATGTAGGAGGCAACCAATCGATGTTTCTCTCACATCGATATTTCTCACTATCTTTCCCTCTCTCTTCCACTCTCTCTAAAAATCAATGGCAAACTACTCTCGGGTGAGGATTAAAAAAAAAGATGTTGAAAACAAATAGATAAATAATAAAATAATTAAAAAATATACAAATATTTATAGCCCCTGACCTTCCCTTCCCTTTCTAACTGCTCTGTCTCTCTCCTTCCCTTTATTATCCTATTAATACCTGAAACCATGGTGGGCGAGCTGCCCCCACCGAGACTGTGCTGAGGAAGCAGAGCCCTCCTGGTTGCCGAATTTAGTGACCTGGCTTGACTTCCCTGTGGCGCGGCTGCCAGCTTCCTGTACAGTTTGGCGGTCTCTTCCCCCTTCTGTTCCTTCTCTATCTGTTGGCCAGTCTCTCCCATCTCTGGCCATCCCTGAGCTGCCCTTTGCTCCTTTGACTCCCCATGCTCTCTGGGGAGGTGGTCGTACTCACCCCTGTGGTGCGGACCAGCGCCTCTGTGTGAGTGCCTCCCAGAGCAGCGTCCCCATCCTCAGCCTCTCTCTTGAGGTCCAGATCTCTGTTTCCAATTGCCTATTGCACACACACACCTGGACATCCTGCAGGCACTGCAACCTTCATCTTCCCCTATGCACCTGCTCCATATGTTGTATTGGATTTCTGCAGTGCAGGTCCCATCTGCCTAGTCTTCCAAGACAGAATGGTTGGCAGGTCTCTCTCTCTCTCTCTCTCTCTCTCTCTCTCTCTCTCTCTCTCTCTCCCCCCTCTCACCACCTATATCCAGTTAGTGAACAAGTCCGCTGGAGTGGTGTCTCACATGCTACCACATCCCTTAGACCAGTGGTTCTCAACCTGTGGGTCGAGACCCCTTTGGGGGTCAAACGACCCTTTCACAGGGGTCGCCTAAGACCATCCTGCATATCAAATATTTACATTACGATTCATAACAGTAGCAACATTACAGTTATGAAGTAGCAACGAAAATAATTTTATGGTTGGGGGTCACCACAGCATGAGGAACTGTATTAAAGGGTCGCGGCATTAGGAAGGTTGAGAACCACTGCCTTAGACAAAGGCTGGCCATTCTGTTGCTTACCACTGTCTCTGTCTGCATTCCTCTCTGGTGTTACCTGGCCCCGGCCTTCTTCCATACCACCAGCTGAACCATCTTCCTAAAAAGCACAGTTAACACTGACTAATCTTTTCTTGGCTCCTCCTGCATACAAGATAAAGCCCAGATTCCTTAGCTGGTTTTCAAGGCCCTTTTCACAGTTCTGTCCCCAGCCTTCTTTTCCAAACACTTCCCTTCCCACACAGCCCATGCTTTCGTCATGCCAAGCTCTCACCATTCTGCCCATGACAGGTGTGCAGGGATGGCTTGATGCTCCTCTTGTTTTTTCTTAGCACGAATGGGGAACTCCTATCCATCTTTCCGGATCCTTCCCTGAGATGTTTTCTGACTCCCTCAGGCAGCATTGATTATCCAGTGCTTCTGCAGCACCCTCTATATATGCATACAGAAATTTAGCTCATTTTATTATAATTTATTCACTAAATCCTTGTATCTCTTGTCAGGGACAGGACTGTGTCTCTTCATCTCCACAGTGCCTGGTGCACAGCAAGTACTCAAAAGTGTTTACATAGTGAACTAGCAAACACATTCACTGGGTGGGTCCCGGGGCAGGAACATCACAGCTGCCCCAGCCTCTGTCCTTGTCCTGATCATGACCACAGGGTTGCTTCCACGGCCACTCAGGACCCTTCTCACTAACCCTGTGGTGTCACAACATGACTCGCTTCCTGGGATGCAGGACCCCTATGTCCTGGTTCTCATCAATGGACTTCTTTGATCCGGGGTGAGTTTGAAGAAAGTACCAGGTAATCCTGGGACTGGAGTTGACTTGGTGAGTGACTCTAAGGCATAAAAGATTTTTATTTTATTTTATTTCTTTGGGGACTAGAGGTTGAGGGATCACCGGAAAGTTCCTGGTGATTATTATGTTTTTAAATCCCTCTTTCACAGGTTAGCTGGTTACTTGGGAGGTGGTTCCATCAGGGCTGCTGACAGGACTGGGCCTCTTGTAAAAAAAAAAAAGGCAGGAAAAAAGTGCCACTAAAGATACTAAGATACAAGTTCTTTACTTTCTTCTGCATATCTTCTCTGCTCACACCCGGGCTTGTGCCATCAGGCCACACTTACACAAAACAAGTTCAAAGATGAAATTACTGAGGCTGTCAAGACGGCCACAGCAGAGCTCTAAGCCAAGTGCAGGGCCCTGTGTGACCGGAGAGGCCACACACACACCGAGGCCAGCTGTGCTGCTCACTGCACCCCCTCGGCCTTGCCCAGCCCAGGACCAGGTTACCACGATGCAGGGCACTTTGGGGACTTAGGTCCCATCCAGTTCGCTCCCCCAGGGTGAAACGGGCCAGCCGGGTGCGTTGTCTCAGGATTGAGCTCCTCTACCGTGAGAGGGATTTTCTTAGGGCCTCCTTGTCTTCTCCAGGGCGGGGCCTGTTTCCAGGGCGAGGCTCCTTATCCCCAGATGAGCGCCAGCAGGGGGTGGACTGAGGCTGTGCAGCTGAGACAGTCCCGGGGCTCCCACTTACAGCCCATGCGAACTGGGTTCACCAGGAGTCAGGGAATGGTCCCTGCTCTGGGTCTGTTCTGAGCCTGCTAATCGGGGCCAGGACGAGGCTCACACAATACGGTGTTATATCCAGACTGGCTGTAAACTGACTGGGCTCACCTCAGGCACCCCACAGAGGGGCCTCGTAGGAAAGAGCAGGACTTTCCGTGTGACTTGACCGGCTCCTGCCTTGGGAGGCCAGTGTTTTCCTCCCAGGACGTGTCCCAGCTCCTGGCTGCTGGGCTCCGTATGGTTGGCCCGAGGCTCTGTTGCAGGTTCTGGGCTCCAGAGGAGTGACACTGAGTTTATTTGTGAGGGTTCAGACACTGGAAAAGCAAAGTTCCTGCAACCTGCACGGCCCCTTGTGTGTCTCGGGACACACGGCAAACTTAGGGACGCGGTCTCAGAGCGGAGTCAGTGTCCTCTTCCCGGGCCCGGGGACCATGAGGACGCCAAGGTGGCCAGCAGCCCGAGTTGTTCTGGGTGCAAACTGAATCCCCGTGCAGCTTAGACGCTAAAACTGTGGCTCTTCAGTAGCGCGGGATGGACCCTCAGAAGGACATAGAGGTGGTCCTACACGAGGTTAGCGTTCATTTCTGGGGCGGTAACTGCACTCTTCTCCATTTGTTCTAACTTGGAGGAGAAATGTTTCTGCTTTGAGGCTCCTTGCTGTTCGGGGAGCGGAGCACTGGCGGGACCTGGAGAATCGTCAGGCTTCCTGGTCTTCTTTGCTGGGTTCTGTACAACGAGGGATCGTGCCGACCCGACTCCGGGAGCCTCTCTGAATGTGGTCCCCAGGGACAATGCCGAGAACTGCCTGCTGGATCCTGGACTTCTGTCATCTGGGAAGGGACTGTGGCTAGCCTGGGGCCCCACAGGGACAGTCTGGGAGTTCTTAAATGGAAGGCTTTCTAGGATTCCCTTCAGCTCAGGAATGAGGTAACAAGGAGAGTTCTCTGCTGGGGGGTGGGGGGAGGGGGAATCAGGTCTAGGCCTGCCCCATAGGGAAACTCAATGGCGGGCTCCGCCTGAGGGGCCTCACTGATGGTGGGGTGGACGGGCAAAGATTTTTAGAATCTGGCAAAGAAGGATGGAACTCTAAACTGAGGAATTCACTGGGGCCTGCAGCCCCTCTGAAGCCCGTAGGGTTAGGCTCTGGGACCTGGGGGTTTAAGGACACCCTCAGGAGGCTGCAGGGCGGCTGCAAGGCCTCAGGAGAGAGCAGCCTTCCTGGATCATACGGAGACTGGCTTCACTAGGCACCGATGTGCAGAGAGCACAGCCGAGCGGGGAGCATGGGGCTCACCAGCCAGAGGCAGCCTTGGACAGTGGGAAAGGGAGTGGACTAGGGCCCGAGGGTTCTGCAAGAGAGGCCGTAAAGTCCCTTAAAGACTTACTGGAGCACTGATGCCTGTCTTATATTGATCAGTCAGGGGGCAGTAGGCTGAGAGCTTCTCCCACACTGGGCATGAAAGGTTAGATGTAAAGCTCACTGCACCCATGTCTCCAGAGGAGGTACATTCTCTACCATCCTGGGCTCCTCCCGAGTTTCCCAGAAAGCTCTCTGAGCTTTCCCTAGGCATGTGAGGTCATCCCCTGACCTCTCACAAATGGCCCCTGGGATCCGGGGCCTACTTAGGTGGAGCTTCCCTAACACCTGCAGACCAGGAAAGGGCCACAAAGTGATGGCAGGACCTGCATTGAAGCTTACAGATGGACATAGTACAAGTGGGGCTGCCCCATTCGGACAGATGGGTTGGGGTCCAGGCAAAGATGCCACTTCCTCCAACAACCAGGAGCCGCAGGCCCCCTTGGGATCAGCAAGAAGTCAGGGTCAGGGGAGCCTGGCTGCAGATGGTGGGAACCTGGGTACTGACCTGGGCCAGGCTGGGGATCAGGATGGGTGAATACATCCTCTGAAGGGCCCGCAGGTGCCTAAGAGAGTGACAGGAGCTGGGGAGAGGCCCAGCCCCAGCAGACCAGAGTATCCAGCAGGTTACCATGGAGACATAATTAGAGGGTGAAGATGTAGTAGACACCAGTGTCAGGGCTAAACTGAGGCTTGGGGTTCCTCCTGACCACAGATGGGCTCTTGTTGGCTCCAAGGGCTTGGTTTGGAGGGCTGCGGAAAGAGGCCCAGACGGTTACTTGTAGGAATGTGGTTTCAGGAGGTGGTGTGGTGCTTTGTGTCAAGATCCTCCCGGCAGCATTTTGAGCATGTGCACAAGTTCTCTCCCATCCTGTACACACAGACCAGATTCTAAATCAGGGGACTGCTGGTCAAACCCTCGAGTGTCTATTTTGAAGAAATTACTTAGGTATTCCGAATATCCTCATCCATGCAGAAACCCTTGAGGGGCAAGAGTTACTGTGAAAACAGTGAGAACGGGAAAGAAAGATGGATTTTAAAAACATTAAAATGGCCCAGCCTGTGTGGCCCTGTGGTTGAGTGTTGACCTATGAACCAGCAGGTCACGGTTCAATTCCTGGTCAGGGCACATGCCCGGGTTGTGGGCTCGATCCCCAGTAGGGGGCGTGCTGGAGGCAGCCTATCAATGATTCTCTTTTATCATTGATGTTTCTCTCTCTCCCTCTCCCTTCCTCTCTGAAATCAATAAAAATGTATTAAAAAAATAAAAAATATAAGACATTAAAATGATAGACGCCTCAGGAGGTGGAGACACATTGGGCAAGAGGGGAGCAGCAAAGGATGAATCCAGCTGGCTTCAGAGTTTTACATTTGAGTAACTGAAAGAAGAAAGAAAATGGTCGTTTAGAAATGAAAGTTCATTGACATAGAGAGGCCCCAGGTGGAATCTCTGCTATTCCTAGAGAACAGAAGCCATCATTTCTTTAAAACCTTTGGAAAATCCTCTCTAAATCCGGTCTCTAGGAAAGTAAACCACCGGGTAGCCCCTCAAAACTCTCAACACGTTGAAACTGCATACTTGCATATCAGGGCCCATCTATTTAGTACATTTGCACTTTTTTGCTTGTCTATCACAAAGAGACTTCTCACATTTTTGTCATTGCCTTGTTCTGTTAGTTATTAGGAATAAACTATTTTGTTAGGTTGGAATGAGCGAGTTTGAATTTGTTTCACATCTCATTTGTGCTGACACCAATGATCCCTTTGTGGGTAATGAAAACAATTTAATGGTGTGGCCTGAAGGAGAAAACAGTATTACTCAAACTATTAATGCCAGGGGACTTCTCACCGACCTCGCACAATGACCCGCAAACTGTGCTTCCAATATTACTGCACTCTTGAGGAAGCAGGGAATGAAATCTTGCCCCAAAATATGTTAGAGAATGCTTCCTATGGAAAAGTCATTAAGAGAGAAGGCAGAGAGATATAAGTCGCTATAAACGAGAGGGAAGAAGGGACTTCTAAAATTAACCCAATGGCAAGGTTTATAGTTTTGAGCCGCACGTCTGCAGCACCAGTGTGTCTGAATGGGGCCCGGGAGCCTGTGGGTGTAGATCTGGGAAATAAAAATTGCATGGGGACTGGAACTTTCAAAGAAGTGCAGATTAGGCCCATCATTTCTAACTTTAAAGCTCCGCGTTGGGTGAACTTTTTTGAGTTAGGGACTGGAGCATCTCATTTATCTTTAGATTGCACAGAGCGCTGTACGTGGTTGGGCTCAAGAAATGTTTATTGAACTGAATTATCTAAGCAGAGAAGTCTTTAGAAGACAGTCTTTTATTGCTGTGAAACATCCCTGGATGACACTCCCAAGGAAGAGAGAATAATAATGATTCTTTAAGAAATAACATCTAGGGCAGTGGTTCTCAACCTTCTGGCCCTTTAAATACAGTTCCTCATGTTGTGACCCAACCATAAAATTATTTTCGTTGCTACTTCATAACTGTAATGTTGCTAGTGTTATGAATCGTAATGTAAATATCTGATATGCAGTATGGTCTTAGGCGACCCCTGTGAAAGGGTCGTTTGACCGCCAAAGGGGTCGCGACCTACAGGTTGAGAACCCCTGATCTAGGGGCAGGGTAATTGGTAGTTGCCTACTGTTTCAGCTTTAAAATGCCTTTTCCACACTTAGGAAAATTTATCTGGGAAGTGTTTTTGATCATCTTTTCTGATCAATAAACTTACTAGCTTGTTTATTTTCTTACTAGATCCCCTGGTGCTGGAAAATTAATAGAACTTTGTAACGTTGGGCTAAAATGTGCTTGCTTGAAGCTGGGGGAACTGGAGCCCACCTGCCTTCTTTGGAAAGGGGCCCTCTTATTCGAAGCCTTGGTAAGAGTAGTAACTTCTAGGATTGTGGCTATGTGGAACGGATAGAACACGTTGTCAGGCCCTCGTGTTTGTACACCTTGTTTGTCGATAACAGTAGCATCGCTGGAACAAGCGAACCTTTAGGAATTCCCGGTGGATAAAGTCTCCCTTTCCGCTGTTTGGTGCAGTGAATCACTGCCTCTGCTTTCCACGAGGCTCATATTTCCTCCAAGTAAAGACATGTTTGTTTCATCAAAGCCAATACATTTTCATATTTTTTTTAAAAATCTTGAATATTCTAAAGAGGTTTTCCTAAATTGTTCTGGTTTCTGGTTTTAGATGCATCAAAGCATTTATTTGAGCATAATTAAAAGATTAACTGAGATGATGGACTGACACACTTTGCAGGATAAGAAACATACAGATTTTCCCCTGGAGTTTTATTTTATTTTATTTTATAGTGCCAAGGGTGCTCATTACTGCTCCTGACTCTATCCAGTCCCTTTCACCCTATAGGGGTCATAGTTCACAGAGCCTTGTCAACTACCTTCTCTCTGATGAATGGGATGGCACAAGGGTTTAAAGTCTGAGTATTTGATTCCTGTCCTGCTGTCCAAGAGAGAAACTTAATTTCTCTCCTCCCATCTTTCCTCACCTGTACCAGTCATAACACAAAGCCTCCTGGAGTGTATTCTTAGGAGTAAATTAAATATAATGCTAACAAGAAACTCAAACAATAACATAATGGCTTCTTGGAATTCATGGTTTTAAAATGTTTTCAAAATGCGCCCTATGCATTTGATTTAGCCACCCAGTAACCCCGAGCAGTAGACAGGAACAGAATTCCTAGCCTCATTTCATGAGTTAGGAATAAATAAAACCTAGAGAGGTGACAGAATTTGTTAATCTAACTGTTGAGCTCAGAATATAAATAGTTTTATAAATATAAAGATGCTTTGGCACCTTTTAAAACTTCTATCAGCTCAAGCTAGTAAAACCTGTACTTCTATATTGTACCGCCATTAGTGCATTTTGTCATTCAGTTCTTTATTGATTCTTTAAAGGGAGCCGATTAGGTGGTTTGGTGGGAGATGGGACAGGATCAATAGGGATGAACCTCTTGATTTCTACTATCCTGGACTTTGGATTCGATGCTTCTGCTGGTTGATTTGGCCTTTCAAGTGCTTGTCATGCTCAGTGGAAGAAGTCCAAACCTCCAAGACAAGATGAAGGCATTTCAGTAGCATGAACAGGAAGCTGGGGGCCCAGCAGGAGCCGAATGTACTGCTCCTGGGGGTGAACTGATTCTCTGTACCAGTAACCAGTCCAAACAGAACCTGACAGACAAGAAAGGGGGTACAGAAACATGGTGGGTTTATGGGCCAGTTAAAACCACTTCTGTTAGTAATCAGTCACTTTGTGATCAGCATCCTTTTGGGGAATGTCCTTTTCAGTGTGTTAATGCTTAAAAATTACCACCTGTCAGGAAAAAAAAAAAGCTTTAGCTTGAGCCCTGGCTGGTGTTGCTAAATGGTTAGAGCATTCGGCATGAACCAAAGTGTCTGGGGTTCAATTCCTGGTCAAGGGCACATACCTAGGCTGCAGGTTAAATCCCTGGCCCTGGTAGAGGCCTGTGCGGGAGGCAACCAATCCATGTGTCTCTCTCACATTGATGCTTTCTCCCTCTCTCTCTCTCTCTCTCTCTCTCTCTTTCCCTCCCTCCCTTCCACTTTCTCTAAAAATCAATGGAAAAAATATCCTCGGGTGAGGGTTAACAACAAAAAAATGCATTAGCTCTAGAATGATGTTTAAAACCTTTATTATTTTTCTTGAATGTAGTACTTGCTTGTTGCTAAAATTTACACATTATAGAAATGTATGATTTAGAAAGAGAAGTCTCCTCAGTCCTCTCTCTTTAGAGAGATCAGACCCATGGTTAACAGTTTGATACGCCGTCTTGCAGACACTTTCCCTGCAAATAATAAAAGCATGTATGTACCACTCGCACACTCTTAGTAATGGTTTTAGTACAGATGTGTGTTCTAATATTCATACTAGTTCTCCAGCATGCTTTTTTCACTTGATGATATATCTTGAATATTTTTTTAAGTCAGTATCAACACATCTAATTCTCTTCAGTGACTGTGTAAGATTACATTGTAGTCCATACTGAATTGTTGATATTTTATGGGCTACTTCTAATTTCTCACCATTACAAATAATGCTGTAATAGGCATCCTTGCATATAGATCTTTGAGCATTTGTGGGACTTTTTTATGGACTATATTATTCGGGAATTAGTAGGTCAAGAAAATGCCTGTTTAAAATTTTTGTTAGGTATTTCTAACTTGTTCTTCCACAGAGATTATCAATCCCCATTCCCATACACAATGCAGTAATCTTTTGCTTTCCATCAACACCTAACACCTGGTTTTAATTTTTTAAATTTATTTTTATTTTTTTAATATATTTTTATTGATTTCTTAAAGGAAGGAAGAGGGAGATAGAAACATCAATGATGAGAGAGGATCATTGACTGGCTGCCTCCTGCACACAACCCAGGCATGTGCCCTGACTGGGAATTGAACCATGACCTCCTGGTTCATAGGTAGACTCTCAACCACTGAGTCATGCTGGCCGGGCAACACCAGGTATTTATAATGCACATACCTTTAAATGACGCATTTCTGCTTTAGCGCAAGATATTTGAAAGCATGAGACCTATTTATCTATCAACCCCTGTCAGCATATCAAGGGCAGGAAGCATAGAGGAGCACATTAAAGCTGACGAGGAGATGAGCACATGTTAAGTTAGAAATTGAGATATTTGGCTTCTATTCCTGTTCATTCATTTAAATAGGATTGACTGCGGCCCAGGCCTTATTGAGGCCCTGGGAACAAAGTGATACCTAGAACAAAGTCCTTGCCTCCAGGAGCTTACATTCTAGTGTGGGTGAACCATAAACAAGTGACTTAGAATGAAATGTCCGGTAGTAGTAAGATCTCTGGTGAAAAATAAAGCAGGGCAGGGATAAAGAGTGACAGGCAGAGCTGGTGGGAGGGGCAGCTACTTTAAGTTGGGTGGCTCTGGGTGGTTCCCTGCTGACCTGAAGCCTGAATAGAAACTCAGACACAATGAGGGCTGAGCCCAGGGATGATCTGGAGGGAAAGTTCCTTCCAGAGCAAAAGCCCCGAGAATGGAGCAATTTGGAGGGTTCCAGAAATAGCCCCAAAGCTTCCCTGACTCTTGCTCTGCCAAAAGGGAATAGTTGGGCTGCTTGCTCTCAAGAAGGCCATGTTCAGGCGAATGAACATGTGAAATGCCTGTGTCTCCTTAGAAGAGCAACGCTGTCGGAGTAGAGTAGGATTTTGACCAGTAAAATCCATCAGGGAGTGTCTGCCCAGGCTCAGCAGATGTGGAGCTCCCCCCAGCCTCTCTCCCCAGCAATAGGACTGTCTGCATTGAAGCGTATAACGGCAGTGCGGACCCACTGCCCCTCCGGCAGGGAGAAGGGGAGACAGCGAACTCGTGGCGGATGGGTCCTTCCTCCTGTTCCTTGGCTTCGTGAGAGCCCAGTTCATTATTAGATGTGTTTTAATACAACTGGAGATAAGAAGTCACAATTAAAAAGGAGGCTTGCTAGAGGGTGGTCACAGAGAGAAGCTGCCACTCACCAGGCCTGGGAATTACTCCTGTATCTAAAGACGGGTCACTCCCCCCCACCCGCCACCTTCCCCCTGACTCAGTGACTCTGGCATGGCCTGAGAACAGCAGCCAGGAGATTGAGGGGTGGCCGTGTGGAGGGTGAATGAGGAGATGGTGAAAGAAACAAAGGCAGTTGTGAATGTGAGGTTGAAGGCAGGAGTTAGGATTTTCTGCAGGCACTGGACTTTGGCTGAACCCTGCCACTAAGCCAGGCTTGGCTTACTTCGAGTCGTGTGAAGACCAAGACAGGAGTTTGCTTTCCCTTCAGCACTTGGTCCCCTCCTTTCAGGCCTCATCTTTTAAGGAAAGGTAAAATGGACTTGATATAAAGTTACAGAGGCTTAAGCAATGCTTACTTACTGGGTGACTTACGTTTCCCGAACACTGATGCCTCCATGTCTCAACATGTAGTGAATCTCTTTTCTCTGCTCTCCTGTAAGAGTCTTATGCAAGAGGGCTCCAACAAGAAAAACCTCCTTGTGAACAAAACAGCACCCCTGGAAGACTTTGAAATCCGTGCCAAATGTGATATTGAACTTGAAATTCAAACACAGAACTGTTATTATTATCTTCTGCTTCTAAGAGGAACTCCCAATGCTACCCTCCTTTGCCTACATACAGAAAAAATGTGCTTGCTCATGAGTACGTTAACAGATAATTGTTTAAATGACAATTTTTAAAGAGTGCTATGAATGAACAGGCTGATGGGGTTTATAATCTGCTCAAATACTCTTCATTTTATTTTAAAAAACTAATCTGCTGAAGTGCATTTCTTTAATACATCTCTTCAAAGCTCTAGCTTATGAAGCTAATGGAAATGTAAGGAAAATGCTTTCTGCTAGTTCGCTTGCGTAGCCATATATTATAGGTTGTTGGTTTTTTCATGGTTGCAAACTCTCTGGGAACTTTCTAGCTTTTGACCAGTAACTGAACTTTTTTGTCTGAGACTCTAACATTATAGCAAATGCTTGATATGATAGTGGTGGTTATATCATATTTGGAAGAAACTATATATATTTCATGTGTTGGTCCTATACTTAAATATAGAACTCCATTCATGTGTTAACTATTCTTCTGATTGCAAAAACAGGAGCCAGCTTATGATGCTTAAGGGGAAAAGGAGAAAAACAAGAGTGTCTGGGTATGTTCAATAGAACCCAAGGGTGTGTAGATCACCCAGCCTAAGGAATAGCCTGGAGATGGGATTGGAAAGCCCCTTGTTATCCAGGAAATGCTATTCACTTTTAATCTGAATGTCCCCCAATTCTTTTATTTTATTCATATCTCCCTCTGCAAACTGCTTCCCCCCTCCCTGGTACTTCTGTGTATATGGCACAATACATGGCAGCCAGTGGTTCCTAAGTGTATCTGTCAGACGTCTCTCTCTTTCTCCCGTTTACACATTATCTGGGAAGGGACTCACCTGGCCCAGCCTGGAATTAGATGCCAACCCTTAGACCATTCACAACTGGCCAGAAGCTGAGTTCTAGGAGGGGATTTTGATCGGTCCATTCTGGGTCAGGGGCTTCTCTGAGGAACCAATTTTGGTCGGGAGTGGACTCAGGTGTGCCAGGAGCTTCATCTATGTAACCATGTGACTGGAGGATGTGTGTGCACCCGTGCAGATAAGAGAGACACAGAGAGAGACAGACAGACAGACAAGAAGAAACTGAGCGACAGAGACAAGGGATGCAATACTTACTTACTCGAAATCTGAGACAGAGAAATTAATGGAGAGGGGTGCAGGTAGGAGCAGTCACCAGAAAAAAAGGGATCCTGATTGTAAGTGTCCATTTCAGTCCCCAAACGTGAAGCTGTACACACTGGTTGACCTGAAAGTGTAGAGGCCGAAGCTTGGAGAATGACAGAGGAGTCCTTGAGAATTTTCTAGAATCTCATGGGGGCTTTTTCCATTTCTTCTCCCCACTAAAGGAAAACTCCACTTCCGTGAAATCCAAGGACTCTCCAGCCTTCTAGTTTTTTCAAAATGTTTTTATTAAGTTAATGAATAAAACATTATTTGACATAAGGCACCATTGTCTTGGCAAACCTCTCAGGCAAATAAAGATTTTATGATTATTCTTTACTTTAAGTAGGATTTTCATCTGTATCACAAAAATGAGAAATAGAGTTTTGGCCATTCATTTTTATTTTTTGGTTAATCCTCACCAGAATGTTTTTCCATTGATTTTTAGAGAGAGTGGAAGGGAGAGGGAAAGGGAGAGAGAGAGAGAGAGACAGAGAGAGACAGAGAGAGAGAGAGATACATTGATGTGAGAGAGACACATCGATTGGTTGCCTCTTGCATACACTCTGACCATGGCTGGGGATCGAGCCTGCAACCGAGATATGTGCCCTTGACCAGAATCAAACCCTGGACTCTTCAGTCCTCGGGCCAACCCTCTATCCACTGAGCCAAACCAGCTAGGGCTGAGCATTCATTTTGACCTCTTATCTAGAAAGAAAGATGAACTTCAAAAGATACTCTATTATTTTTGTCACCAAGCATTTCCAAAGTATGGGGTCACTGTTGAGAAATGAGGGATAATGTTTATGGTAAAACTTCCGGTTGCTGTTTCCTCACAAGGAAATTCCAGGGGGTATTCAAATGGGTCACAGGCGTGAGGACGAAGGCTTTGGATTGCTCAACAGAGGGTCAATCTGAGTAAAAGCTTTCTATATCTCTGTGTCTCCAGCCACACATTTGCAGCAAATAAGGTCTTCATTTCAATAATCTCTGAGCAAAGACAATGCTCTTAACAAAATTCTGGCATGGTTTTCACTCCTTTGGTTATATCTTCTCCTAAAAAGAAATGTTTTCATAAGACATCTGCTTTGTTTGTAAGAACACACAACTTACTTCTCTGGAAGTCTGAGGACACAAGTTTTTTTTCACTCTTAGTGAGTAAATTGTACAGGAAATTTCCCCATAACATGGAACTTCTTTGGTCCTAAAGATTCTCATAAATCTGAGATTGTACTATTAGTCTTAGGAAGCATTTTTTTTGTAACTTTCTTATAAATATGGTTTCATGTGTAGGAGTTCCTTATGTAAGTCAGTGTTATGTCCTGGAACTTCTGGGTCATTTCCCCTTTTTCAGTGGGTAGGAGCCTACTCATTCACCTGCTGGTTTTGTTGTTGTTTGTTAAAAAGTTTACTGCTAGCCTATGTTGTTGGGAATCATTAAGCTATTTCTCCAATGGTTTGTAACTGATCTTTGGGCAAAATTTAATTATAGGATCAGCATATATTTGAAGATTGTTACTTTCTCTTAGTTCCTCTAGCCTGTAAAGTGGAGCTAATGGTATTAATTCCATTTCACAAGTACTTTTAGTTCCTTCGTTAACACCAGGCTAATAATAGCAAACACACAGTCCTTGTATGTGCCAGGAACTCATCAAAGCACTCTACAGATATTAACTTATTTAGGTCTTTCACGAATTATGTGCTATCGTTATCTCAATTCTAGGCAGAGAAGTTAAATAACTTGGTCAAGGTCACACAGTTAGTAATTGGAAGAGCTAAGATTTGATTGTAAGCAGATTAGTTCTAGAATGTGCTCCTAACTCTTAAACCATATTCCTGAGCTTTGTCATCATATATCAAGTCAGCAAACACTCATTGGCCTTCCTTCATCTAGGAGACCACCAGAAATCAGGCATTCTTTTCCCTTCAAGACCTACGGTCTGTGGTGCAGAAAACTGGGGAAATAGATAATGCTAAGTGTTATGATAAGCACAGGTGCTCTGGGGGCACTTGGAAGAGGCATATGACCTAACTTTGGGAGATCATGCGAGCTCATCGATAAAAGAGGAACGTAATACCTACCCCAAAGGGTTGATATGAGGATTAAATGACCAAATGCATAAAAATGCTTTGAACAGAACCCCTCACATTAAGTATAAACTGCTATTTTTATTAAACCAAACACTGGAAGCTGTGGAGTTGTGTGGAAACCAGGTTGTGGACCTATAAAAGCATGCTGAAGGCAGAGGGAGCTATAGGGACAAAGACCCAGAAATGAAAGCTGGCCTGGCCAGTTCAGGGCAATTCAAATAACAAAAGATGAGAACAAGGTGTCAGAGGAGCAAGGAGGCTGACAGGTCAGTTGGGGTGAGGTCATGAAGGACTGCCTTTCTGGCTGTGAACTTTGGGATAGTCCTGAAGACCTTTAAGCAAGGAGGTGGCTTTGTCAGACTTGCCTTATGTAGAGATCGCTGACCACACTTTGGAGAAGGAATTAGAAGGAGTAAGACTGGAGGCAGGAAGAAGGACCGAAGGTGGAGACCTCATAGAGACTGGTAGGAGGAGGGGAGGCGCAAAAGCGCTGGCCGGATAGCAACTGAAGTCCCGGAGGGATATCTCAGCTGTGTGTGTGTGTGTGGGTGGGGGGGGGGGGGGGGTACTGGGAACTCTGGGATCTAACCCCGAAGCTGGGCTCCTCCTTAGAGAACTGTGAAAAGTAGTGGGGTGCTGTCTGCCAGGGAGTGGCAGCTTGAAAGTTTGGGAACCCTCTTAAAGGGCCAACACACAAAAATTCCCTGTGGAGCCACCCACCTTGTGCTGTGGCAGAGGGAGGGTGAAGTGGACTGGAACTGTGAAAGCAGAACCCAGAACTGGGGTCTCAGGGGATAGACCTCAGAAGGCAGACACCCCAAGTTTCCTGGGTTGAGTCATTCCCTCACACAGTGAAGGACATCTTTCCCACACAGACATTTGCCTTTCCTCAGGGGAAGACACACCCTATTGGAAAACATCTTGCCCTGAGGCCACTTAAGAGATTAAAAGTAACAATTAGCCTCCAGGCAGAAGCAATTGCCCCACCCTGTTGAAAAAATCTCTCGCCACACCTGAGGATGATTGCTTTGGGGCAATTCAGCTCAGAATCCTATTAGTCTAGGAATCCTATTAGTCTGTAGACAGAGGTGGTCTCTGGAGGCTTTGAATCTTTGCCTGATCCAATTAGTCAGAAACAGCCTTTAACACTGTTCTGCACTAGAGGTTGAGAGTATAGAGGATCTACCTAAAACATAGTCACAAACCCAAACAGACAACTGAATGAGGAAACAAAGAAAGACTGGAGGCAGGAAGGCCATGTGGAAGGCTATTAAAAATTAATCCAAGCTAGCCAGCATGGCTCAGTGGTTGAGCTTTGACCTATGAACCAAGAGGTCACAGTTCAATTCCAGGTCAGGGCACATGGCCAGGTTGTGGGCTCGATCCCCAGTGGGGAGAGTGCAGGATGCAGCTGATCGATGATTCTCTCATCACTGATGTTTCCATCTCTCCTTTTCCCTTCCTCTCTGAAATCAATAAATATATATTTTTAAAAAATTAATCCAAGCTAGAGATTATGGGAATCTTGTCTAAGGGAGGGAGAGGATGGTTGGAAATAAATGAATGGATTAGAGAGATATTAAGGAGGTAGAATTAATAGTACTGGGCGATTGTTCCCATATGAGAGTAGGAGAGGAAGAAGTCAAGAATGACACTTGAATTTCTGTCCTGGAGAACTGAATGGGCAGTGATCCTGTTCCTGTAACTCAAGGCATGTAATCCATATGTAAAAGTACAGGTTCTGGAATCACTGGGAGATGGTGGTGTATACAGTGAAAGAGGGTGACCTACGGAGGTGTTACTACTGGGTGGCACCCATCCCTTCACATTCATGCAGAGAGACTAATAACCAGCCTGTTGGCAAAGTAATCCTCATCCTCAGATACCTTTTCTCCAAGGACCCCCAACTTTTCCTCTAGCTCCAATCCTTTTCTTGGGGGAAGGAAACAACTTGTTTTTCCAGGAGATACTTGTTATGCCCTAATACATCCTAGAGCTATGGTGTTCTAGAGATTTTTAAAAATCACATTGTATTATATCAGTGGGGACCTTAGAGGCTGTCTGGTTCAACCCTCCCAGGAGCGTATTGCACACATGATAGTACTATTATAAGACTATCCTTTCCTGAATCACATCATTTTTTTTTTCTAGCTACAAATAGTATTCCTTTTATTCTAGTTTCTGGGCAAATAAGAATATACATTTCTACCCAGAGGAGGAAACCATATGCCCTCTGATTTTACTGTGGCCCAGAAAAGAAGGGGTTTGTAAAGGAAAGTGAAATTTGATTACAATCTGCACAATTGCTCGCCAGTCTTTCTACCCTCCGGTTTCTATATCTCTCTTCTATCGTTAGTATTTCAGCCTTCCTTTTCAGTGGCAACAAACTGATATGAATATTATTTGTGTGTGTGTGTGTGTGTGTGTGTGTGTATGATACGTATAATCAAGATTTTGCTCATGGGCCTCATTTCCATGTCTTATGATGAGTAACTCCTGCCAAAGTTTGGCATTTTATCCACTCTCTGTTGACTCCATAGGAGTTGATGTCATCTTGGTTTCTTTCAATGGGAAAGGAGCCCACATTCTCCTTGCTGGCCCCACACTGGCTTCCTGCAGGAAGGCACCTCTGCTGACGATGTGGAATCAGCCTAGGCAGTGGTTCTCAACCTTCCTGATGCCGCGACCCTTTAATACAGTTCCTCATGCTGTGGTGACCCCCAACCATAAAATTATTTTCGTTGCTACTTCATAACTGTACATTTGCTACTGTTATGAATCATAATGTAAATATCTGATATGCTATATGTGTTTTCCGATGGTCGCGACCCACAGGTTGAGAACCGCTGGCCTAAGGAATGTTCTGTTTTTCTTTAAAGAATTAAAAGTGCTGTGTGCATATAAGTAAGGTTTTTTAAATTAATAAATGATGAAGTAAGTGATTTTCTTTCAGTGATAGAGTTCTTTTTAAGAATATAGGGCTTTTAATTTGCAGGAGAGATCAGCCTTAATTGTGTCATTTGCTAATAAGATTCACTTAACACCTCTGTGTCTCAGTTTCTTCATCTGAAAAATGAGGCAATTAGGAAGCACAGAAATAGCTGTTCATTTGGAGACCTGTAGTTTTAAGATTTTGTTGCAATTTTCTAAATTAAGTCCCAAATAAGCTATTATGGCTGATTGAAAATGAAATGTTATTATTCTTCCCCGGGACACAATGTATACGTTAAAAAAGAATAATAGTTTTGAACTTCAGAACTTTACATTTCATATTCTGAGCATCTTTAGAAAATTTTTGAATATTTTATAATATGAGCAGTTTTGTAGAAAGTCAAAAATAAGTCATGAATTTATAGTGCTTAACTATTTCAGTGTTTGATGAAGAATCTTATATGTTCAGCAAAATTGTAGAATAGATTCTTGAGTAAAAAAAAAAAAGTGGTGTTCATAATACACCACAAAAATGAAATAGCAAGTTAACCACCCAACTTACATTTTATGGTCAGGTTGCGAGGCAAATAGATGCAGAGGATGTTATAAACAGTATAGATGTGGATGCCATGCAGACCTTTGACAATTGACATAATATTCTGGTGATCAAGAAGAGCTGGGGTCAGGTGGGTAGGTCAGGAGATTCACCAATAACTGAACAATTACACTTGAAGGCTGGTGATTAGCGATAGGACTAATGTCAACTTAGCAAGACTCTCAAGCACGGCCAGAGAACTCTGCACTTGGTCTGTATTTCCTCAGCAAAATATAGTGACTTGGAGAAGATGGAAAGAACATTGCTTGTAGGTGGCAAAATATGTAAGGGCCAAAAAGAGGAAAGAAGAGCTCATATGTTAGGTAGGAGGGTTCAGATTCAAACAGCTGTCCCAAACAAACAAGCAAGAACAGCATTTTGTAAGAATAGATATGGTCATTAGGTTTAGACAAAACACACGTGCATGCAACTACCCAAAAACAGAGAGAAGGAAGAGCTCCTCAAAAATAGTGCGTGTGTGAGGAGAAAAAAAAGACAGTTTTTACTGATCAGAAATATTATGGTGTGGAGGACATCATGCTGTGCGATTGTGAGAACGTATACTGCAATCATAGACGTAGTAATAAAACATGAAGAATCCAGAGTTGGAGAAGTCCCGCTTTCTTCGGACACAAGTAAGTCCCTGATGGCACTGTAAGGCCAGCTCTTGACATCACCTTTTGAGAGGGATATTGTCAGTGCAGTATGTACCAGTATCTCCAGGAAGGTGACTGGGGTTTTTATTTTATTTTTATTGATTTAAGAGAGGAAGGGAGATTGAGAGTGAGATAGAAACAGCAATGATGAGAGAGAATTATTGATCGGTTATCTCCTGCGTGCCCCTACTGGGGATCGAGCCCACAACCTGGGCATGTGCCCTAACTAGGAATGGAACCATGAACTCCTGGGTTCATAGGTCAACACTCAACCACTGAGCCACACCGCTCCAGCAAGAGGCTTTGAAGAATCCAAAACATGAAGGAATTAGGGAACTGTCACCAAAGAGGAGATTAAATGAGAACCTAACAGTTATCTAAAAACAGTTTAAGAGTTGTTACCTAGAAGAGGAATTATATTACAGAGGTTTGGAGGTTAAAGCTAGGATCAAGTTTTAGAAATAACAGAAAGGATATTTTAACTTATTATTAGAAAAATGTTCTAAAAATTAGAGCTGTTCTCCAGTGAATCTGGCTGCCTAGTACAGTGGGGTGAGCTCCGCCTTGTTGGAGACCCTTGTGGAGGTAGATGTTGGTTGACCCTCATGGGTGGTGTTACTTAGGGATGCTTTCACAGGGTTGGAGGATAGATAGAGAAACTAAGAGTTCTTGCAAGCCTCAGAGTCTCTGAGTCTACAGAAAATGTTTTATTAGATTTATTGATAAGATTTTTTTATAAGCATGAGAAGATGACTTGATCTCATTTGAACTGGGCACAGCATTAAATATTTTAATTGTATGGGTGTGTATCTGCTACATAAAGCAATTTTGCCCAAGGCTCCATGCAGTACATTAGCTCTGGCTAGGCTCATTGGAATTGCCTAACAAACAAGATGACTCATAATAGAAGCTTCGTATGGTAAGAACTAGGCACCGTGAAATTGAGGTCCCAGGTTATGGGAACATCATTCCTGTTCATCTATCTTCTTCTTTGCTATTCGCTCCTATCTGGTGACCCACGAGTCAAGTTCTGCTCTTTAATATTAAAAGGTTTTCTTGCACTTGGACTAATATCTACATGGACCTATATTCTTTTACTCCCTCATTTGATCGTTCGCTCATGAGTAAGTATTGACTAAGTGCCTGCTTTATTTATGTCAGGCACTATGCTAAGAACTGGGAATGCAAAGCAAGTCGACTGTGTATAGTCCTGGTCCTTGAGGCACATATGGTCTAGTACAGTGGTCGGCAAACTCATTAGTCAACAGAGCCAAATACCAACAGTACAACGATTGAAATTTCTTTTGAGAGCCAAAATTTTTAAACTTAAACTATATAGGTAGGTACATTGTTATTAACTAAATTAGGGTACTCTTAAGGCTTAGAAAGAGCCTCACTCAAGGGGCCAAAGAGCCGCATGTGGCTCGCGAGCCACAGTTTGCCGACCACGGGACTCTAGTAGAAGAAACAAGCATGAAAATAAAAAATATCTGTAGCCTTTCTAGTGCTGTAATAGAGATAAGCGGAATGGAGAGGGTTAGCATGCTACTCCTACCACTCAGGTCTTTCTCTCTTAGTTCCATCTGGGATTGTATGTCCTAAAAGACTAAATTTATTTTAAAAATCATTATCCCTCTGGGATTACTTAGATAACAACTACCTGTTGTTGTTTTAATCTGCATCTTGAATAACGCTGGTTACTTAGTATTTTTCCACCCCTCGCCAGACTCTTGAGTTTGACCCTGACCATCCTTAAACGTGGGGAACAGGCCAGCAGCAGGAATGGCTAACACCCCGTCTTGCTCTGTGCCGAACACTGCTCTGGGTACTTCTTACATCATCAGTCACGTACCCTCAGAGCAACCCAGGAGGTGGATATTCTTATTATTTCCATGTTACAGATGAGATAACTGAGGCACAGGTGGGCTCCACAGGTTAAATAAAAAGTGCCCAAGGGTCTGGGATTTGAACCCAACAGCCTGGCCCTTGAGGCCAAGCTGTTCAAATGCTGCACCAAACTGCCCCTCTGGCCAATGCCACTGTAGGATTTCCAAATCTCAGAGGCCTTTCCTGGAGCAGTAAGAGGTCAGGATCATGAAGACGGCCCTAATGCTAAATGCTGCCCTGAAGGACCTTACCAGCCCCGGGATGGGGATTTACTGTCCTTGACGGATGGGGAAGAAAGGCTTAGAAAGTTTAAGTGAGTCGCCCAAGTTGACCTAACTAGTAAGTCCTTCAGGATATGTGTATCATTGGGTAAACATGCCCAATTAGTCACTGTACACAGTAATAAATAAGCCCATTTGCTTCAGGAAAATAGAAGTTGTTGTGTTGAAAGAGGAAGTGTTTTATGTTTCTCCTGTGGGTGAGAGGCGAAGGGACAAGAAGGTGAGCGTTTTGTTATTTGAGTATCAGGTCTCCCGTTCCATGGTGTGAGTGGGACAGCACCCTAGACTCTGTTTATTTTCCCCTTGTTAAATGTAGGGTGTCTGATTTGTCTAATACCCTGGGCTAAAGTGAATGGATGGTCTCTAGTTCAGAGACGTGGCCCCTTAAACTTTTGAACAATCTTTCTCAGCATCTAGACATGTGTGATTTAGATGTTTCCTCTTCACTGATGAACAATTTATAAATTATTTGTTGTTGTTTACACATTTTGACTTACTAATCTCATTTGATTACTAGGACAGTAAAAGTAACGTTTTAAATAGCAGATTCTTTCAAACTATGATATAATTAGAGGCCCGGTGCACGAAATTTGTGCACAGGTAGGATCCCTAGGCCTGGCCGGTGATCAGGGCTGATCAGGTTCCCCGCCTCCCTGCTGCCACCACCGCTGGTCACCTGCCATGCTCTGTGCCACCCCCTGGTGGTCAGTGCATGTCATAGCAAGTGATGGAACTCCATTTCTCCTGGTTGAACTTCCAAGGGGACACTTTGCATATTAGCTTTTTATATATATAGATATGGTTTAAATGTGTTTGATGAACCCAAATGTAGAAACACATGGACTGTAAGGAAAGCCTCAAACTCTTTTGCCCTAAATGATAATAAACCATTCTTAATCAGACCAGCAACCTTGGCTTCCCAAGTACCTGTGATAGCACAGTTTACAGTTCCTGTAGTGAAACGCACGGTGTTGTCCCAGCTCGCTGTTATTACAGCCCTTCGGTGTGGAGCCTGATCCTAAGGCGTTTGGTATATTTATATATTATGTATTTGGCTAGTGGTTCAGGGGACAAATTGAAAGTGTTCTTCCTACCCAATAACTGCATTTCTTTCCTGACCCCCTCAAACCCTGTCTTCTCCTACAGTTCTTCTCTCACCCCATCCTGTAGAAATTTCTCTTCTGAATTACTTTATCATTGGCTCATTCTACTCACTTGATGCATGTCATTTACTACCTAACGATAGTTATTTTTATGGGTGCTCTTTTTGCTGTATTAGAGGGCAAACACTTCGAGGGTAGGAATTTTCCCTAAACCACCCTGTTTTCCCAACACTTGTTACGGAGATGAATGGTGACCACGGGAAGAAAACAATCCCCCTTGCCCACAGGAGGATGAGGTAGGTAGGCAGTGCAGCCCTGTCTGCACAGGCAGTCCTCATGCTTACACTTCCTGCTTGTTTCTGGGATAAAGTGAGGGAAACTAAGTTCAATAGAATTTTCAGTAAAAACAATGTCTTAAAAGGGAATTATGTTCCCACCCAAGGGCCTGGAATGCTCATTCTCTCTCTAAAGGAAATTTTTACCAATACTCTATTTTAACAACTCTGAATAAAAGATTTGTATATAACATAAAGCCTGTGTATGTATTTAAAATGTGCAAGTGTGTATATATGTATATGAATTACACAGGGTAAATAAAGTAAGCAATTGTATGTTTTAAGATTTAGTTTATTTTCAAAAACAGAGGTGTAAGGGGTACATGGAGTTCTGGGAAAGGGCTGAGAGTCTTGAAGAAATAACCAGAAGAAACAGAGACAGACCTCTCACGCCCTTTGCAGGAAGTAGCAGGGCCTTAGGCAAGAAAAGGCTCACAGTTGGGAGGAGACTGCTGGAAGTTATTTCAAATATTAGCAAGGGTAGAAAGGGTTTAACTGGCCAAGAATCAATCAATGAAAAATCAACTGCAAATTAAATTGCTGTGAGTCCAGAATCGCCTATAAAGTAATTAACTGTCTGTGGGTGAACAGGCTTTTCTAGGTGACGTAGAGCCACAGGTATCAGTTGTGCTCATGACAAAGTGTATTTTGAATCCCACCCAACCAGCTTGTGAAGTTTGGAAATAGAATAAGCTATTGAGTAAATTCATAAGGTGGGTCTCCTGTGGTGCCTTATCCTTATGCTTACCTCGATGGCATAGAAAAGTGATCAGGGCCCTACTGATTTGGCTCAGTGGATAGAGGGTTGGCCTGCGGACTGAAGGGTCCCAGGATCAATTCCAGTTGAGGGTACATGCCTGGGTTTCAGGTTCGATCTCCAGTAGGGGGCATGCAGGCGGCACCCAATCGATGATTCTCTCTCATCGTTGCTGTTTCTATCTCTCTCTCTTCCTCTCCTTTCCTCTCTGAAATCAATTATACATATATATAAACTAGAGGCCCAGTGCACAGATTCGAGCACCGGTGGGGGTCCCTCAGCCTGGCCTGTGGGGATTGGGCTGAAACTGACTCTCTGACATCCCCCAAGGGGTCCCAGATTGCGAGAAGGTGCATGCCAGGAGAGGGACTCCACCACCGGTGCACGATCGTGGCCGGGGAGGAACTGCAGGAGGGCTCTAGGGCGTGCCCGGCCCATCTCGCCCAGTCCTGATCCGCTGGACTCCAGCAGCAAGCTAACCTACCGGTCGGAGCGTCTACCCCCTGGTGGTCAGTGTGCGTCATAGCAACTAGTCGAATGGTTGAACAGTAGGACACTTAGCATATTAGGCTTTTATTATATAGGATTTTTTAAAAAAAATTTTTAAATGCTACCCCTTCCAGGAAAGCAGATATGGGGTGGGAAAGACAAATGCAACTTTAGTATCTGGGCAGCCCCTTGAAACAAAGGTATAGAGGAAATTAAAATGTGCACTTGCCATTTCCCTTACATTTAGCCATCTAGATTTTGGGGGTGGGGTTGGGGATATCTTTCCTCATTCCTGGGATTGCTTATAGACTATTTTCTTTTACCTTCTCGTTGACATCTGTTGCCTTTAAAACCACCTCTTCCATTATTAGCCTACAGGCCTCTTCAACAAACTTTTCTCCTGCCTTTGCATCTGTGGTGGGACCATTCAGTATGACCCCGTCCACGAGAACAGCGCTCTTCTTAGTTGAAACCATCTCTTGTTGATTAGTATCTCCTGGAAGCACACAAAAAACTGTGTATGAGAGATAATCTAAGTAGACCACAACAAAACACAGGGTAAAAAATGAGTCACCACCCCAGCTTCAAATGGCATGATTTATTTTAATACATTTGCAGCATTGAAGCTGACAGTTTCTTATATGGTGCTCAAGAGTGGAATTAGGGAAAGAAACCTCTATGTTCTATTTCTGCAGCGTCTTGTTCAGCATCAGGGAGTGTGGATGAGCTCACATAATTTAAATTCAACTGATATTACCCATTCTTACAAACACCTTTTGAAAGATCTTGGTAAACACAAAGCCCATGTCTATTGCATGAACACACCCTTTCTTGCAATTTCTTAAGGATCTCCATATATTTCCTTTTAATAAGTCATCCCTAAAGTAGAAGAAACAATAATGCAGTGTCACTTTTCTTAACTTCACATTTTAAGCATATGTTTAAATGACCCTCTGTATTATAGACAGTGCTTTGTCCCCCAAAGGTCCCCCCCCCCCCCGTCTAA
>NW_005367057.1:189155-195329 GCF_000412655.1 Myotis brandtii | reverse complement strand
ACCCCCTACTGGGGATTGAGCCCGCAACCCAGGCATGTGCCCTGACCGGGAATCAAACCATGACCTCCTGGTTCATAAGTTGACACTCAACCACGGAGGCGTGCTGGCCAAGCAGGAGTGAATCCTTAAAATTAGCCCATATAGATATGAATTATGTTTTCTGAGTGTCCCTGCATTTATTTAATCCCTAAAACAATCTCTGGCTCCTACCTCCATAGTGGAAAATGTCCTTCTGAGCACAAAAAGTTGTCTCAAAGCCTTTTAATGTGCTCTCCCCTCCCCCACCCAGGTCATTTTTCAGGGCTCCATTGACTTGGTTCAGCTACCGTCCTTGCTGCACCTTCTAAGTCCACAGAACCTTATAAGCAGCAAACAGAAGGGCAGAGGGGCTTGTCGGAGGCGCAGGGACTGCTGGCTGTGGGTGGCTGATGGCCTGCACCATGAGGGCACAAGGCAAAGGGCAGCTGTCAAGTGTTGTCACCCACTCTGGGGGTAAGGATGCTCGCAGTGGTGACACAGGTATCAAGGAAAGGCAGAGGTCTAGTCAGTGGGCTCCCCTTCATAAGGAAGGGAGGGGAGGCTCATTTTAAAAGGTTTTTAAGTTTCATTATCTGGGAAGGGGAGTATGTTGACTCTCATTCTTTGATAATAGATCAATGAGAGCATCTAGCCAGCATCGCCCACTGAGGGGTAATCTGTGGTGGCTTCCATCTGGCTAGCTAGCCCCTGCTTGCAAATGGAGACCAGCCTAGGTATGCTCGGTGGGAGGGGGCGTGACCGTTTGGGACCTTCGGCTCAGTGCACAGCACAGTATATTTCCCTTCCTGTACCTTTGTGCTTTTTGTAATTAATGTACAACTAATGGGAAATAATTGAGTATTACAGTAACAAACCTCAGATTTTACACAATTATTTTTATTGATTCCATTTCAAAGGTTATGGCATGGCTTTACGATTTAATGACTTTCTCACACTCTTGCTGTGTGTTTTCCTACTTAGTAAACTGCCTGAAGGTAAAAGGGAGTGAAATTGCCTTGAAGAGATTGGTTGGGAAAGGCAGTCTTTGCCTCATTTCTCAACTACGTGGGATCAATTTTTTGGCACTTTTTTTTGCAGTAGAAATTTAGTGCATGCAAGTAAATTTGTTCCCAAAATAAAAACAGAAATAGCTTTAATGAGAGCTTATTATTAAAAAAAAAAAAGACATGCTCAAAGCAAAAAATTAAGACAACGATAAAAGATATAAGGAAGGATAAACCTGTTGGGTCAGTCTGCCTATATCTACCAGAATATTTGGATATATATTTCGAGATCTTTTCTAAGTGCCCATATGTACATTCACAACTGCATGCTTAATTTATTCTTTTTAATAAGAATGGAATCTTACTATTTATAGTATTTTGTAACCTTTTTTAGTAAACTCAGCAATATATTATGAGCATCTTTTATATTATTATTGTTTTATAGCTGTTTAATAAGCAATATTATAATTGTTTTAATAATATTTTAATGACTATTATTGATTTCAATATTGTTATTTTTTTCAATTATTTCAATATTATTTCAGAAATATTGTTTATATTGAAAACAATTTA
The DNA here is from genome assembly GCF_000412655.1 of Myotis brandtii. Classification (NCBI taxonomy): domain Eukaryota; kingdom Metazoa; phylum Chordata; class Mammalia; order Chiroptera; family Vespertilionidae; genus Myotis; species Myotis brandtii. The sequence continues at coordinate 193,734 of NW_005367057.1, read as the reverse complement.
ATAGTAGCTGCTATTCTTAACATCTCTGTTCCTTTAAAAATTCAATCCATGGCGACCCCATAGAGGGCAATAATTCTACCGGTTGTTGAGACCATTAAGCGGTATGGCCTTAGGGTCTCTTGTGTGCACCCTGCATGGTAATCATCAACTCCTCTGTCTCCTTTGTCTCGTTACTCACAGTGCCTGACACATCACAATTGCTCACTGTTATGTTAGTTGGATAAAAAGCGAATATCTGAGATATTCCCATCTCCAGGTGCCAGTTTCTGCTGGAATCATGTGACATACATGCATCATAAATTTGCTACAAAATTATCTCTCTCACTCAGCACTGTACAGACCATCTATTTTTTGCCTTCCTGCTCCATTGCTTGGACTATACATTGGCCATGAAGCTATCTATGGGTGATACCCAGAACCATCAACAGGAGCCTTTGCAGGTCATTCAGTTCAACCTCATTAATACATGGATGAGGAAACTGGAAGCAGAGCAATAGAATGGACTTTGAAAAAGCATACTCCAGTCCAGTGGTCTGGGTTTGACTCAGGATCTCTCACTTTTTCATTTAACAAGCATTTTTTAAATTAAATACCGTCTATGTATATGGTGCTTGACTAATCCCTGGGTATCCCAAGTTAAATGAGATATAAAAGGGATTTCTCCTGAGGCTGTCAGTCTAACAGAGCAGCCACATGCACACAGAAATAGGGTACAGTAGAAATAGGGTACAGTGCAGTAAACTGTGTGTGTGAGTGCATGCAGGTGTGGCACACAGAGCCGCTGGAGCCCCCTACCAGATGTGTTTGTAAGTTACCTCAGGAAGTGCAGCAGGGGAAGTAGCCACCCTATCTGGGCAGTCGGAACTAACATTTTCTTCGAGGGCACTCTACACACATTATCTCATTAAATTCTCAGAAAAATCCAGTTGGGTCAGTATCCACATGCTCATTCCATAGCTAAGAAAATGGTGGGAGGCCCAGGAAGGGGAATTGATTTTCCCGTGGGCAAAAACCAGAATTTCAACTCAGGGTCTGCTCCCTCTCAAGCCCATGCTCTTCTTACTATACAGGGATGGAAGTGGGGTTCATTTCAGGGGCAAATTCCAGCTGACGGCGAAAGGCCGCTCGGAGCACTGTGCTGCGAAGGATCCAGGCACGTTGGGGTTCAGAAGCAAGTAGTGTGGTGGATTCATGATGGCAGCCTTGGCCGAGGATGGAAAGTGGTGACCGTATGTCAGGACGCTGTAGTTCCTTAGTTACACTATGCTGTCACTTTTCCAGGCCCCACTATCTCTAACTCACCTCCCCCAGCTCCTACTACTTTCTGTTTCCTTCTTCTGAGCTTCGACTGGTGTTTTGTGGCATCTGGGTGTCCAGAATCTTGTCTCCTAGTCAGGTTAGCATGCAGTGTCTTATGCTGTAACGCTTTCAAAAATTTAAACCCTCCCCAAAGGTACCCCTTTGCATTGCCCCAAGATACTCGGTGGTAATGGCAGTTCATGTGAGAGAATAGTACATGCTTACGGCGTAACATGTTAATATTTTTAGGTAAGGGGCAGCATAGGCCTTCTAACTCAAAGCAGTGACTCTGGACAGAAGGATTTCAGATCCTTGGGCAGGCTAATCGGGATCTGTCAGTCGTGAGAGTATAGCAGCCAATATACCAATACATGGCTGTCCTCACACCTTTTCATAGATGCCAGAGAGCCCTGGACATAACAGGGAGGTGCTGAGGTCTTGTTGGTCTGGGCCTGCGATGCTTAAAGAGGAATCTGGAGGAGGAGATGGTGTTTTCTTATGCACTTTATGACTTCCAGCTGTTGCCCCGAGTTAAACACTAGAATTAGGTCTAGGCTGTGGTCCTAGCTGGTATGCCTCTGCTTTAAATTTTATTTCATAACCACTTGGCACCAAGATTATCAATTTTCCAAAGCTGGCCATAAATTTAAAACAAGTGTCTACCACCAGCTGTCAGAGTCAAAAGACCCAGCCGTGGTAACAATAGTGTTAAATGAATCATTTGTGGAATGCTTAACTGCTCATCTATTTGAAGAATATTATTTTAAAAAAAAAAAAAAGAAGAAGAGAGCTTCCCTGAGAAGAGGTTCCCAACCTGATTTTTATGGCGAGTTGTCATTTATTTCAGTAAATCAATAAAATATATTTTAAAAAAAAAAAAAAGAAGAAGAGAGCTTCCCTGAGAAGAGGTTCCCAACCTGATTTTTATGGCGAGTTGTCATTTTCTATTTCAGTAAATCAGACAGTGCTGTGGCTAACTAGGTTGGCATCATTGCATGTGCCCGGCCACTTTTTCCTGGACTAAACACAAAGAATAACAGAGGGAACACGTTTAAAATATATCCTCCTCTTTGATGAAATGAGCGGTCCATGTGCCAAAACGAAACTATTCAGTGTGAGTGATTGCTTTTGTTACGGATGCTTTATTTGTGGGCCACTCGCATGTCAAGGTTTCGTTTTAATTGCATGTGTGAATTTTTAAACAGATGAAAAAATGGCCAGCTAGCTGGACTAGAAAAGTATGAGTCTGGAAGAACAGGCTTCATGCAGCTTGAGGCCTCAATCTTCTTCGTATCCTGTCACTAAAATCCCAAGAATGCTGAACTATCTCAAGTACATTCCAGTGAGGGGCCCTTCTCCCAGAGAAGGTAGTCTTCTTTCTTATGTCCTATAATGTGGATGAGGTATTAACCAGAGTATTGTCTGAGATATTTGGAAAACTTCCAAATAAGAGGGGTGGCAGTTATAGATTATTTAAACATAATATTGACTGGGGACTTTGAAAAATCTTTTATTTCACTTGTCACCAATATTTTCATTTGTAATTGTATCTTCCACAGTGTTAGACATTCCTTAAATTGATGTTTCTGACTGCCTTAAATTGCAGTCATAAAATACCATTTCAGTACTTAATTGGATAGTCCAGTATAAGGTTCACTATACTTTAAAAATTAACATTGAACTTATTGGTTTTTGAGTATAGCACTGAAGCTAGTTTATTTAATTACTAGAGGAAAGCTCATATGTAGTCTATTTGGATGACTGGTGAGTCTCTTAAACAGGCACTGAAAGAACATAGAACATCATTAAAATGAAAAGTAGTTGCTTCTGATCAATATAACTGACCCGTCACTCGGCAATAGAAGGAAATGAGAATTGTTACCCAAATGCAATCATCATGAAGACATTTACCCTGAGTAGCTGGCACATGGTAGGTGGTTGCTTAGTAAATATTTATTAATGGAAGAACATATGGCTTCAGTGCCTGCCCCCTGCAGATGACTCCCAAGTCAGCATTTCCCTTTGGAGCTCTCAGAGTTCTCACACACAACTGGCTGTCTTCTTCGTTTCTCTGCCGGGAGGAGCCACAGACCCTCTAAGTGCCCAGTGCCTAAAACCGAACCACTTTCTCCTTCCAAACCTGCCCCTTCTCTCTCTCCCACTTGGTGTCAGAACCACATGCTACCCAGTCACCCTGGACTTTTCCTCTCCCTCACTTCCTAGACCCAGTTCCTCATCAAGGGTTAACGTTTTTCCTCCTTACTGACTCTAACCCATCCACATCTCTCCTCCGCCACACTACTTTTGCAAACCTTGTCATTTCTCCTGAGTTTTAACCAGTCTTTGGATGGATCTCCCTGCTTAGGCCAGTGGTTCTTACACTTTAATGACACTAAAGCATTTCCCAAGGAGCTGATTAAAAATGGAGATGTGCCCGGCCAACATGGCTTGGTGGAAGAGCATCCACCAATGAACCAGGAGATTGCGGTTCGATTCCTGGTCAGAGCATATGCCCGGGTTTCAGGCTCGATCTCCAGTGTGTCCACCAATGAACCAGGAGATTGCGGTTCGATTCCTGGCCAGGGCATATGCCCGGGTTTCAGGCTCAATCTCCAGTGTGGGAGACAGCCAATCAATGATTCTCATCATTGATGTTTCTATCTCTCTCCCTCTCCCTTCCTCTCTGAAATCAATTACACACACACACACACACACACACACACACACACACACACTGGAGATGCCCAGGTCATACCTTCATCAGTTCCTCATTTGGTAGGTCTGGGTGGGGCCCAGAAATCTGAATTTTGAGCAGGCACCCAGGTGATTCTGATGCAGGTGGGAACAGGCTGTGAGCTTCACCTACCTCCAGTCCATCCTGAGCACTCAGACAACGCTTCACTTTGAGAAATCAGACTTCACTATGCCCCTGATCAACAATCTTCAAAGAACTGCTATTCTATAGCAGCAATTTTCAAATTATGCTCCATGGGGTTCCCAAGGGTTCCTTAGAGGTGTGTGTGAGTATGGGGGTAGGGGTGGGGTATCCTATCTAATAAAAGAGTAATATGCAAATTGACCATCACTCCAACACACAAGATGGCCACCCCCATGTGGACACAAGATGGCCGGCAGGGGAGGGCAGTTGTGGGTGATCAGGCCAACAGGGAAGGGCAGTTGGGAGGGACCAGACTTGCAAGGGAGGGCAGTTGGGGGCGATCAGGCTTGCGGGGAGGGCAGTTAGGGGTGACCAGGCCTGCAGGGGAGGGCAGTTAGGGGC
>NW_005367057.1:179119-180370 GCF_000412655.1 Myotis brandtii | reverse complement strand
TGGCGCAGGAGTTGAAAGGAGGTGATGGTTACCGTGGGCTGGGCAGATGGGCGAGGTCCGGTGGAGGAGGCAGCATGTGAGCTAAGCTTAGAAAGAAAAGTAGATCTTAGATTAGGAGGTGGGAAGGCATCCTGGTAGGGTGAACCAGCAAACCAGCAAAGGCCAGAGGAGGGCTGTGTATGCCTTGTCCATAAACTGGTTTCACCGCTAGTGTTTGTGCATTTATTTATGTGTATAATGTTCTCAAACATTTGTCCAGATGGAAGCTGAAGGTATTGATCTCGAGAGATGCTTTTTATTATTATTATTATTATTTTATTTTAAAGAATTCTGCCTCCTTTCTCTTTCCCATGACTTTTTGCTGAGTTTATAGATTCTATATTTTGCTGATAGGATTAGTTTGAATAAACCATTTTGGGTCAGCATAGAGAAGTGGTTTATAAAACTGGCTTATGCATCATAATCACCCAGGGAACTTTTGAGTCCTACAAATTTCTGCGCACCACCCAGCACTTATGACTTTTGGGTCTGAGGTGGGACCAGGGAACCTGCATGATTAAAAAGCTCCCCTCGTAGTTTTGATGTCCAGCCAGGTTTGAGAACTGCCAGCTCAGAGAATTCACCTTAAGCAGTGGTTAGCCATACAGTCTTATAATATGTTTGGGAAACAAGTCACGTATGTTTGAATGTTATGGGAAGTGGAAACTCATAGTTTTACAGAATTTAGCTATTTTCTACCTGGAAAAGAGTTCAGAAGCCGCTTTCTTCCTCTCATATAAAAAAAATCACTTCCCTTTGAACATCTCAGGATAATCCAGGCAAGGAAGCACCCTGCTCAGGGAGGCTGTCTGGCCTCTGAGCCGCCAGTTCCCTCCTAAACAGCTTCATTTACTTAAAAGAGGTTTTACATCCAAATTCTGCCTCTTTGTACTGTTCCATTTCTTTCAGGTGACCTTCTGGACAAGGACAAGTCTGCACTTCCACTTTCTGTGTGATGGCCCTTTAGTTTTTGGAGACAGTTAACAATACATCCCGTCTTTCCTTAGCCTTTTCTTCTCCAAGAGAAACATACCTGATTTCCACTCCTGTTTGTTAACTAGAGGCCCAGTGCATGACATTTGTGCACAGAGGGATTGGGGCGGGGGGGTTGTCCCTCAGCCCAGGCTGCACCCTCTCCAATCTGGGACCCCTCGGGGGATGTCCGACTGCCGGTTTAGGCCCAATCCCACAGGGACATCCCTCTCACAATCT
>NW_005367057.1:177687-178805 GCF_000412655.1 Myotis brandtii | reverse complement strand
CCTCCATCTTTGAGGGTGGGACAGTCAATTAGCATATTCCCTCTTTATTAGATAGGATGCCCAATTTTTTTTAAACATGTGGCTTGAGCCTGGCATGCTGTCTTTGAAAACTGTTCCCAGTTGTCATGGTCTGAGCATTGCGTCTATTAAAAGAATATATATATATATATTAGTATTTTCTTCCAAAATTTATTGGAAATTGAGGGGGTACTGACTGAAATATATTTCCCAGGACCCATCATCTGCTGCTCTTTTAAGAAATAGCCCTGGCCAGGTGGCTCAGTTGGTTAGAGCATCATCCTGACACACCAAGGTTGTGAGTTCATTTTCCAGTCAGGGCACATACAAGAAGCAACCCCCTGCTGGTCATCTTGTGGCAGCCATCTTTTGACCACATGGGGGCGGCCATCTTGTGCGAGGGCATGGCAGTCAATTAGCATATTCCCTCCTTATTGGCTGTGGGTGCCTCCATCTTTGAGGGTGGGACAGTCAATTACCATATTCCCTCTTTATTAGATAGGATGCCCAATTTTTTTTAAACATGTGTCTTGAGCCTGGCATGCTGTCTTTGAAAACTGTTCCCAGTTGTCATGGTCTGAGCATTGTGTCTATTAAAAGAATATATATATTAGCATTTTCTTCCAAAATTTATTGGAAATTGAGGGGGTACTGACTGAAATATATTTCCCAGGACCCATCATCTGCTGCTCTTTTAAGAAATAGCCCTGGCCAGGTGGCTCAGTTGGTTAGAGCATCATCCTGACACACCAAGGTTGTGAGTTCATTTTCCAGTCAGGGAACATACAAGAAGCAACCATGAATGCATAAATAAGTGGAGCAACAAATCTCTCTCTCTCTCTCTCTCTCTCTCTCTCTCTCTCTTCCTCTCTCTCTCAAAATCTATACTAATAGCCCTGGTTGGTTTGGCTCAATGGATAGAGCGTCGGCCTGTGGACTGAAGGGCTGAAGGGTCCCGGGTTCGATTCCAGCCGGGGGCACATGCCCGGGTTGCGGGCCTGATCCCCCATAGGAGGCATGCAGGAGGCAGCCGATCAATGGTTCCCTCTCATCATTGATGTTTCTATCTCTCTCCCCCTCTCCCTTCCTCTCTAAAATCA
>NW_005367057.1:164741-177241 GCF_000412655.1 Myotis brandtii | reverse complement strand
AGAACAAAAGGTAGAGGCAGGATCCAGCCAGGACTCTAGGGCCTTCCCTTTTCCTACTCGAGGAAAGAACACACCGCTTCATTTATCTCTTCCCCCATTTAGTGGGCACCTACAGTTCTAAGCTCTGGGGAGGCAAAGGTAAATAAAACGCCAGTACTGACCTCCAGGAGCTCACGGTCTAGCGAGGGAGAGACCATGAAGAGAAAGTTATAATGAAATGAATGTAGAGGAAATACAAGAGACAGAAAAACATGTTAACGGCATCATGGAGATGCAATCAGCAAGATCCAGACCGTGGGAAAGCTGCAGGGCAAATGACTTAGTGTCTTTGACAAATAATTCAGGAGGAAATTGAGGCAGAACTGATAGATTAAAAGAAATCTAAGCAATTTATCAACCAATGGCAAAAGTATTTGGTTCCTGACTCAAGAAAATTGTAGAAAAAAAAAGAGACTTCCTAGATATTTGAAAATTGAACACTACAAGAACATTTAATTATATTAAGGAACTGTCAACTTCAACTTTAAAATTTTTAGGAGATTTCGTGGCTTTGTGGCTATTTTTAAAGTGTCTTTACCTTTTAGAGATACATCCTATATAATCCTATAAAGAGGTAATACACAAATTGACCATCACACTCTCGCGCAAGATGGCCACACCCATGTCATCATAAGATGGCAACCCCCATGTCATCACAAGATGGCTGCCACAAGATGGCCAGCAGGGGAGGGCAGTTGAGGGCGATCGGGCTGGCAAGGGAGCAGTTAGGCGTCAATCAGGCCAGCAAGGGAGTAGTTAAGGGATGACCAGGCTGGCAGGCAGGCGAGCGGTTGGGAACCAGCAGTCCCGGATTGCAAGAGGGTACAGGCCGGGCTGAGGGACACCCCCGCCCCCCCGCACGAATTTTGTGCACTGGGCCTCTAATCAATAAATAAAAAATAATAAAAGCCTAATATGCTAAGTTTCTGGTCATCCAGTTGGCTGTTCAATCAAAGCATAATATGCTAATGAACTTGAATTTACATGCTCAGTGTAAGGTTGAAATGTCATAATGTGTATAAAAGAAACTCATGTTTTTCTCAACATTAGAGTGAGTGTTGGGAAAGAATATCATAGAAGTGAGGTGTCCTTACCACATCACGCCAGGGTACATGGGGTTGACATGACTTATTTTGGAGATGTTTAGCTTAGTCACTCTGTGAAGGTAATGTCTACCATGTTTTCCTCATTTCTATACTCTCTGAGTCACGAAGACTAGCCCACTCCAGAGGATAGGGATTAAGATTCACCTAGTGGGAAGTGGGTAAGGTACATACATACATACATTATTTGGAATTTTTCTGTAAGGAAGATTTCCCCTGTCATTTATCTACCTGTTCAATTGTTTATTTATATCAGTGTGGATTCATTGTTATTTATTTTATTTATTAGGTTATCTATACTAATAAAAGGGTAATATGCTAATTAGACCAGATGGACCGGACATCTTCTGGATGTCTGACATCCTTCCAGATAAAGCCGGGGCCTGGCCCAGGGGAAGCCACCCCAGAGGCATGGAAGCTACCCACAGTCACGGTCCCAGGTGCCTGCGGCCGGTCAGAGGGAGGGAAGCCTGGGTCCCAGGTGCCTGTGGCCACCTGGAGGAGGGAAGCCCGGGTCCCAGGTGCCTGTGGCCAGCTGGAGGGGGGAAGCCTGGGTCCCGGGTGCAGGGGCTGAGGCAGAGGTGGTTAGGTATGATCAGGCAGGCGAGTAGTTAGGGGCATCAGGCAGGCAGTTAGGGGTGATCAGGCAGGCAGGCAGAGTGGTTAGGGGCATTCAGGCAGGCAGGCAGAGCGGTTAGGTTAGGAGCCAGTGGTCCCACAGGATTGGGCCTAAACTGGCAGTCGGACATCCCTTGAGGGGCCCCGGATTGCAAGAGGGTACAGGCCGGGCTGAGGGACACCCCCGCCCCCCCGCACGAATTTTGTGCACTGGGCCTCTAATCAATAAATAAAAAGGAAAGAAAGAAATGGCCCATTTGTATATTTCTGACATCTCACACATTCTCCAAGAATCCTCCAAGATTATAGTTTCCAAGGCCAAACCATTCCTGACATGTTCTCCTTTGAAATTCTTTGGGCGGCCTCATATCTAGCTGCTGATATACAGTAAAAACACAGAAGAATGAGCTGTTAGATAAGCTGTGCACCTGCTCTGAGATGTGCCGGGTGGAGGAGTCATGGAGCGAAGTGGTGCTTCCCAGGGTCACTGCCCGAGTGTAATCATCATCTCAGACAGCACTGCTGAAGCGCCCTCTCTCTAGCTTAGCAGTTAGTGTGTTGGGGCTGTTCTGTCAAAGAAGACTTGCCTCTTGTTACTCTTGGAAACAGCATGAAGGGAAGGTCAGATTTGTGTTTCTCTTCTTACTCCCATGGCCAGTTTATATTTTTGTTGGAATTTGTTTTCCTTCCTTCCTCCTCTTCTTTTTCCTTCCTTCCTCTTCTTCTCTTCCCTTCCCCTTCCCACCTTCCCTCCCTCCCTCCTCCCCTCCCGCCCTCCTTCCTCCCATGACCAGAAAATCTTTCTGTTAGCAAACCAGAGAATGACTTAATTGTGAAATATGCAGCCTCACAGTCAGATATGTCACACTATGAAGGGGACTTTAAAGGCCAGAAGTGGCTTCCCCTCCCCCCTCTTCCATCACTCACTTTAGTAATAAGATCCTTATGGCCCCCTGCTGGGCAGCCTAGCCTGTGGACTGGAGCACAGGCTCTGGTGCCAGGTGCTTGGGTTCAGATCCTGGCTCCTCCTCTGATCAGCTGTGTGGCTTTGAGCATATTACCTCACTTCCCTGTGCTTCCGTTTCCTTGGGTTTAAAATGAGGATAGCATTAGTACCTATTTCCAAGGGTTGCTATGAAGATTGAATGGTTAATTTATATAAAATGCTTGTAACAGTGCCTGGCATAGAATCATTGCTCAATGAAAAGTTTGTCTGGTGTTGAATGAATGAATTACGTAACTCAACACAAAGGGAAAATTTGTATGAATTACCACATATAACAAACAGAGCATAGATCTGAAAATTTATTTAGAGCGTTTCAGTTCTCTGACTAATCCCAACTAGAGTTTCATGCTGAAGGGGGAAAAAAGCTTTTATGATTTTTTTTAATCCCATTTAGAAAAACAGTTTTTAGGAAAACATATTGTCAGTTTACTTTTATCTTTTTTTATATGTATACGTGTGTGTGAAATATATCAAACAAAATTATAGAAGATATAGCTACAGTTTAAATAAAAATTGTTTAAATACCTGTGTACCTGCCACCCAATTTCATAGAACATTACCATTATCTCTAGAACAAATGTGCCCCATCCCAGTGGTCCTCTGTCTCCTGCAGAAGTAACCAGATTGTAAATTCTGTGTTAATCATCTTGCTTTTTCCTCATGGTTTTACCACATATGGATGCACTGTTAGACATCATATTGTTTAGATTCACCTGCTTTAAGAAAAAAAAAATTTGGGGTAATCCTCACCTGAGGATATTTTTTTTCCATTGATTTTTAGAGAGAGTAGAAGGAAGGGGAAGAGATAGAGAGTGACATTGATGAGAGAGACACATCAATTGGTTGCCTCCTGCATACACCCCTGCCAGGCTGGGGATCGAGCCTGCAACCAAGGTACCTGCCCTTGACCCTAATGGAACCCAAGACCCTTCAGTCTGTGGGCCGACGCTCTGACCACTGAGCCAAACCGCCAGGGCCCTATTTACCTGCTTTTAAAAACTATGCCACAATTGCCCTGGCTGGTTTGGCTCAGTGGATAGAGCGTCGGCCTGAAGACTGAAAGGTCCTGGGATCGACTCTGGTTAAGGGCACATGCCGGGGTTGTGGGCTCGATCCCCAGTAGGGGGCGTGCCGGAGGCAGCTGATCAATGATTCTCTTTCATTGATGTTTCTATCTCTCCCTCTCCCTTCTTCTCTGAAATCAAAAAATATATATTAACAAAACAAAAAAAAAACTACACCACAATTAAATCTGAGTTTGGTGTTTGGTATATTTGGGCTCATTTCCAGCATCTTATTTTGTTCTTTATTTGTCTCACTTTTCTATGTTTTGCTCCCCACCCTCCTTTTTTTATTTTTATTTTATTTGCAGTCTGTTTTCCTTTCCTTTAGTTCCATTCTTCCCTTCCCATTGGTTTGGAAGACTTATGTATTTAACAAAGAGTAAAGTTAATATTTTACTCATTAACACAACAACCTTAAACACTCCTAAAGGAATTTCTTTGAAAATATGCACCTTACACGGCAAGGACTCTTGACATCAAAGTTAGTAGCTACAGCTTTTGATGCCTGGCTCTTACTAGTTCTTCCCTCTTGACAACATAGTAACCCTTTCTTGGGAAGAGCAGACAGAACAAAACTGATACTGTTATGAGAAATACAAACCAGTTTAGCTGATTGGAGCCTTAAATATTACCTAAACTAGTATTTTTAAAACTTTTTTACTTAGTCCAACAGTAAGCAATAATGTTTTACTTAATACCCAATACACACATAAATATAGTTTGTAAAATTGAAACAGAAGTTTCATGAAAGAATACTTCCCTTAGTCTAGGTCTAGGACGCCCGTGGTCAGCAAACTGCATCTCACGAGCCACATGCGGCTCTTTGGCCCCTTGAGTGTGGCTCTTCCACAAAATACTGACTTCTGTGCATGGACCACGAAGTTTCAATCGCATTGTACGTGCACGCCCGCACGTGGTATTTTGTGGAAGAGCCACACTCAAGGGGCCAAAGAGCCGCATGTGGCTCGTGAGATGCAGTTTGCTGACCACGGGCTAGGTAGTACAATATGAGCCTTTCCATTCCATTCCTTCCTTTCATTAAAATAAAAATAAAAAAACTTGTCCAAACCCATTAAATTGATTGCACACCCCCTAAGGGTGTACAATCCTTAAACAATGTAAAAAGCCCAGAACTAGCCTGAAGTCCCCATTTTACGGCATTGGAAGCCAAAGCCCCGAAAATATGCACCTTACACGACTTATGACGTGGGTCTCCTCGAGTTGTACAGTAAGTGAAGAGCTGGGATCCAAATCTCTGAACTCTTGTAACCTCTGAGTCCACTTCTTCATTCACTTATGTCAGCCAGACCAAGAGTCATACAGGATGAAGAAAACAGAAGCTGCTGGGGAGCTTTAAGTATGACATGGGAAATTAAGTCTTCTGATACCTCCTAGACATCTACGTTTGGCATTGCAGGGTAACCCCTGCTTGCTGAACCCAACTCATTGGTGGGACCACTTTCTATTACCTCTAACCCTCACAACCACCTGCACAATTAAGATTATTTTCCTTATTTTATCAGCGAGGGAATGATGGCTCACATAAATCATGTGCCTCCGTCATGCAGCTCATAAGATGAGGACCTGGGCATAGCTGTCTGACTCCAAAGCTCATGGAGTTTCATGGCCTCACACTGACGCTTTAGAATTCTCGACTTGACTTGCTTATTACTATTCCTCCCCAAAAGAAGACAAAGCAACAAGAGGAATGTTGTCCAGGATGAATTTTAACCAATAAGAGAAACTAGTTGGTGATGTGGTTTGTAGACTCGCTTGCTTATTCTCTCCCCCATTAACCTGTTAGCGCCCGGAGCACATGGTCTTCACCTCCTTCACTGCCTAGTATAGCTCCTGGCACATTGTAGACTCACAGTGAATATTTATGGAATAGATAAGCAAGGGCATTTAGTATGGAGGCAGGTCACATCGTGGCTGGGAGCACAGCCTATGGTGAAAGACTGCCTGGGTTCAAAATTAGATGTCCCTTATAAGCTATTTGATGATGAGCAAGTCACTTCTCTTGTGCCTCAGCTTCCTGAGGATGCTAATGGTGCCTACCTCATAGTGTGATTCTATGAGTTACTAAAGGAAAGCACTTATACCAGCTCCTGGCTCATAGGAAGTAACTGTATGAGCACTGTGGTCCGAGGTTATGATGACAAGGCACGGGAATATTGGACCTATGTCTCATATTTTAGGAAAAACATGTCAGAATGTTTAGAGGTAAGCTGAGTATAATCAGATGGCTAGAGACTCAGAGAGACTGCCTTTCATGTGCAATTGGTGCTAAAATTGTGCTAAATAAATAAATGTGCTAAAAAGCACATCTCTGTTTCATCATGAAAGAGATTTATTTCTGACTCAAAAAAAAAATCTTAGTCTAAAACAGATTTTAAGCAGATGGCCTATGAATATGTTAGTGCTTACTAAGCACCAACATGGATTCTTAAAGAATAAAATTTTAGGAGACTGCCATAGATGCACTGTGTCTTATTTTTCAGGAAAACATTTAGGAATTCTGGTTTAGAGAACAGCAGAGTGTTTGGGTAAGTTCTGAGGCCTCCCTGCGGATGCCCCTGGATCCAGGCCTCCGTTTTCTCATTGGCACAACGTGGACAATGACTGCAGCGGCCTCCTCGTGAGGCTCTCTACAGTGGTTGTCAACCTTCTGGCCCTTTAAATACAGTTCCTCCTGCTGTGACCCAACCATAAAATTATTTTTGTTGCTACTTCATAACTGTAATGTGGCTACTGTTATGAATCGTAATGTAAATATCTGATATGCAGGATGGTCTTAGGCGACCCCTGTGAAAGGGTCGTTCGACCCCCAAAGGGGTCGCGACCCCCAAGTTGAGAACCGCTGCCTAAGAACTAACAGATAAGGTGTGTGTGGCGCTGAGTAAGCAGGAGGCAGGTGTAAGCCCTGATGACCAGACCTGAATAAGCAGGTAAGAAGGTGCAATAGAACGTGTAATAGTCAGAGGGTCCTCAGCTGTTTGCCTCTCACAAGCCCAGTCTCACACACTCAGGTGAAAGGTGGGCATTTGCTTGGCAGTTGTCAAAACAAATTCCTAAGGTCCCTTGGTGCCACTGACAGGAGGCTGGGCCCGAAGACCCTACAGAAGCAGCCCGAGGTCTGAGCGCCTGTTGCTTGCTTCTCTCTCCCTCCAGGGGCCTTCGTGGTGTGCTGGACCCCGGGCCTGGTGGTGCTGCTGCTGGACGGCCTGAACTGCAAGGAGTGCGACCTGCAGCACGTGAAAAGGTGGTTCCTGCTGCTGGCCTTGCTCAACTCCCTCATGAACCCTGTCATCTACTCCTACAAGGACGAGGACATGTACAGCACCATGAAGAAGATGATCTGCTGCTTCTCTCAGGAGAAGAACCCGGAGAGGCGGCCCTCCCGCATCACCTCCACGGTCCTCAGCAGGAGCGACACGGGCAGCCAGTACATGGAAGATGGTATCAGCCAGAGCACCGTCTGCAACAAGAGCAGCTCCTAAACCCGGTGCCCTCCGCCCACCCAGCCTGCACTGGGAGGAGAGCTGTTGAGAGTGGTTGCCTGTCTCTAACAAAGCCCCTGTACAGTGTTATTTGAGGTCTCAATTAATCATTGCTAGATTTTTTTTTAAGGAATTGTTTTACGTAGTTTAAAAGCCTGGGCAGTAAAGGGAGGACACCGTGCATTTAGAGAAAATGCACAGGAAGAGGGGGGATCTCACAGTGGATTCCTGCTTGCCGTCCTGTGAGCCGCTCGGAGCCCCGCTGGCCTGGACTCGAATTCTGGGCTCCGCCACCACCTTGTAGCCAGTCTCGTTGTGTTTGAAGATGTTGGGGAAGGGCTTAGGCCACAATAAATAATACTGTTACTTGAGCCAGTTTATGTAGCTGCTTGGAAAGCCTAGGTAGTTCTTTGTGCATGCATTTACAATTTTAAAAAATGCTTCAGCAATGATATTCTTTTCGTTCAAAGAAACCATGGCCAGTAGCTAGGTATTCAGTAGGAATCTTAGAATAGCAAAACGGTAAGGGCTTCAGATAAAACTTGATTTTTAACTTAAAGAACATTCTGAGGAAAAGGATTTATTGTAAAGTTAATAACAAAAAATGGTCAACATTAAAAACTTCTCTTAAAGCAAAAAAAAAAAAAAAAAAAAAAAAAAAAGTCCCGTTGTGGTCCTTTAATTATGCACGAGTGTGTAAATGCATCTGTATATTCATACATTTCAAATTTGTATTTAAAGACATCAAGAACAGTGATGATGACATAAGCTCCCTGGCCACCTAGACTTCCCAGTCTAGGATTATAGCTGAAGAAATGACCTGTTGTGTTCTCAAAGAAAAGAGAAAGAGGTGAGTCATTTGTAACAGGCAAAAGGTATATTGGCAAGCGGGCTGAAGTCCTTCCATGTGGGATCAAATAGCTTGACTCAAGTCCTCATTTTCAGCTACCTCCATACCATTGGTGGCTTGTCAGAGATAGCATGTGGAATAATTTTCACATCTCATATTTTGCCCACGGTTATGGACATGCATCTGGTTCTTGTCTTACTTGTGGACTGAATTTTGCTGTGGGTCCTATTTAAAATGTTTCTTCTTCAAAGACCTCAATAAGTAGGCAACATGAAAGGCAAGTCAGTAAGAAAAAGAAACTGTTTCATACACATAAGCTACTGACCAGAGTTTTCTGTGTAAAGCATTTAGAGTATATTCTGATTTTAAAGTAACAGTAACTTCAAGGCAGATATATAGTATTTATGTAGTTTGCAAAAGAAGTTTACATTTTTTTTGCTATTGTGATGTAACATTTATGTGCAAGAACTACTTGTAATAAAAGGATTTGAATAAGAGGATTTGTCATGCTTTTAGATATAATGGCCTAAAATAGTGTTATGATTTGAAGGTACAGATTTCACAAACTCTGAGTAGTACGTAGGTCTATCTGAAGCTTATATCAAAGCTATCTATGAAATAAAATTTAAGAAAGAATCTCTTCTCCCTTGTTGAGGTGCATTATTGCTTTGTGTATTTTCTTTAAAAAAATATGTTTTTATTGATTTTCATGGGAGAGGAAAGGAGGGAGAGAGAGAGAAACATGGATGTGAGAGAGAAACATCAGTCGGTTGCCTCTTGCACGTGCCCCATCTGGGAATCAAACCCATAACCTGGGTATGTGCCCTGATCGGGAATCAAACAATTGACCCCTCAATGCACAGGAAGACACCCAACCAACTGAGCCACACCGGGCAGGGCTGCTTTCTGTATTTTCTAAGGAAAAATATAGTTTGTGGTAACTGTAGCACACATTTTATCGCAGAGGGAAAATCATATTTGCCATGAAGTACGTACCCTTTTTGTTTTATGTAAGCATTTCGAATCTACAGCTGGCCAAAGGGTGGGGAATTGAAATTGAATTTCAGTCCCCAAATAGCTACTAAGGGATCTTTAAAGGTTTTATTTTGAGGAAAACACCATTTTTAGTGCCCTGCAACAGAGTGTCATATTCAGAATCGTGTCTGGAGGGGATCCAAGTGTGAAAAGCTATATATTTTGTGGTGGAAATATATAGCTTTTGTTTCTATGCACACACATGTCTCAGATGGTGCAGGAGTAGAGAAGTCATGTGTATTTGGAAATGACAAATGGCAGTGGTCACAGGACTCACCAAGAACACAGAAAACCCCTCTCTTGGGAAAAAAAAAAGATAGAAAAAGAAGGTTTCTCCTCAGTTTCTAGGACCCCAAGCTTATCTGCAAGTCATTGATCAGATGGTTCTAAAAATTTGATTTAAACCTTTCAGACCAGTTCTTTTTAAAAAAATACTTTTTTATTGATTTAAGAGAGGAAGGGAGAGGGAGAGATAGAAACATCAATGATGAGAGAGAATCATTGATCAGCTGCCTCCTGCACACCCCACATGGGGAATCAAGCCTGCAGCCAGGGCATATACCCTGACTGGGAATCGAACCATGACTTCCTGGTCGATGCTCAACCACTGAGCCTCACCGGCCGGGCTCAGCTCAGCTCTTGACTCAAAGCCTGGGCTATTCTCTAGTCAAATAAGCCTTAATTTTCTTCAATTTTGTAGCACTGTGCAAGGTGTTCTGATAAGTCTGTATTAGAGGAGAATTGAGTCCATTGGGAAGGCTGCCTGCTAGGAAAGACAGATTTTTGTGGGGTTTTTTTGGAAGTAAATTGTTGAAATTTCTTGGTGAAATTGTTTCAAAAGTGGGTGGTAGACTTGGAGCCCTAATATAACCTTTAGAAGCTCTAAGCACTGGGACGATTATGGCGCCACCCTGCCCCCATTTGTGTAGTGGTTCCAAATAAGAACGACACTAAATGTACACCTCCATCAAAGCTCCAATCTCCCTCACAGTCAGCACTTGGGTGCGTTTGATAAATACTAAAAATCAAAATGTAGAAATGTCACTGCCCCTGCTTCACAGGTACTGAGCATGTGCACAGCCCATAGGTGGATGGCCCAGGACCAAGGCCTGGGGGAAGTCAGCAGCATCCACTTCAGGCTGTGGTGGGGGGTGAGGGGAAGCTCTGTTTATCTGCTGATGGCAGCCCACGTAGACTACATACAGGGCATGCCCTGCCCCATGACTGTAGGCTAATTTCCTCATGAGGTTGACAGTATTATGAGCTTATTAGCTCATTAATCCTCCAATTATTCAGGGAGGGGGCAATAAAAACACTTGGCCCTCTTTTTTAATTGAATGAACAAGCATAATGAAAGTAAGCCCTGTAGACACCCGTGAAGGTGACTTACTGGTAGCAACAAACTCAAGCCCTGTTAGTGCCTGGGGTAAAAATAACCAAAGCATTATTCTACACGCTGATGCCTCTCACCATCTACTAAAAAGAATGGGGAAAATAAAATACCCAGAAACAGATCTGACTTCTGGGATGCTTAGCAGAGAATTCTATCCCCATGGTGGACCACTAAATGTGATGCTAAATTGCAAACTTCAGGGCTCCTTCCAGTTTTACAAATTGTCTTTCAGGCTTAGGCATTGGGGTTAGAATCACTTAAAGACATGAAGAATTTTTATTTTTTTAATTGTTTTATTGCTTAAAGTATTACAAAGAGTATTACATATGTCTCCCTTTTTTTCCGCCCTTGACAATCCCCTGGCCTCCCCTACCCCACTTGTGCTCCCTTACCCCCCAGTGTCTTATGTCCATTAGTTATGCTTATATGCATGCATACAAGTCCTTCGGTTGATCTCTTACTCCCCTCCCTTCTGCCCCCCAACCCTCTCTGGCCTTCCCGCTGCAGTTTGACAATCAGTTTGAGGCAGCTCTGCCTCTGTATCTATTATTGTTCAAAAGTTTGTAATGGTCTTTATTATCCATGAATGAGTGAGATCATGTGGTATTTTTCCTTCATTGACTGGCTTATTTCACTTAGCATAATGCTTTCCAGTTCCATCCATGCTGTTGCAAATGGTAAGAGTTCCTTCTTTTTTACAGCAGCATAGTATTCCATCGTGTAGATGTACCACAGTTTTCTAATCCATTCATCTACTGATGGGCACTTAGGCTGTTGACATGAAGAATTTTTAAAGGGAAGCTGCATTTTGTGTGAGGGGTGCTCTCCTGAGCACACCATATAACTTAAAATACTTATCATTTAAGACCAGTTATCACAGAGGAATAATGTTAGGTAGAGATCCTGTTACTGTATATGTGTGTGGGGGGGAGGGGAAACTTGAAGGGGGTGCTAAGTCGATATTTGATTTTCACAGCATCCTCTCCAGTGCTGTGTAGAGTGTGCTGTTTCCCAAATCAGCAGATGGCAAATGACTAAAGGCAGTGGTTAGGGGTTCAGAGGGCTTTAGTATGTGTAACTTCTGAGCTAAAGGCTCATAGTACAAACGATGGCACAATGGTCACTGAAGATGCAGGTAAAGGTTCCATCCAGTACACACCGGTGAGCGTGTGCTTCACATCATGCTGTATAATGTGGCACCTCTGTGTGCCAGTCCATGAACATGATTTGCAACCTACAGGGCCAGCCAGTCTTGGAATTTGCAGTTCTTGGAAGCTTTTTAGAGAGTTTTATGCAGCAAAACTTTGTAAAATTTTTCTTTATCAGCAACTTCAGGTTTGCATAATTTAAATTTTCATAACTTGCATCTGTACTGTATTTTTTATTAAAATTACACATTCTATGCACATTCTATGTTAACCATAAGGTTGCATTAAAGATAAAGTGTGTGTGTGTGGGTTGGGGGAGAGGGACTGCCTGTCACAAGTCAGGTCACATCTTTGTGCATATTAGAAAATGGTATCTCTCCCTCAATACACTCTACTTGCATCTAGTGGAAATCATCTAATACACTAATTGTGTTAGAACTTTACTGCTTCATTTCAGAAAACGGTGGTAATACATATGCATGTCCTCAGTATGACTGGCACACATAGACTTGTTCAGTTCACCACTCACACAAATGAGTATGACAACCATCTTAAAGAAAGTACCAGATTAAGCCCTGGCCAGGTAGCTCAGTTGGTTGGAGCATCATCCAATATCCAATGTGCCAGGGTTTCAGGTTCAATTCCCAGGACACATATAAGAACCAACAAATGAATACATAAATAACTGGAACAACAAATCAATGTCTCTCTCTCTCTCTCTCTCTCTCTCTCTCTCTCTCTCTC
>NW_005367057.1:162444-163819 GCF_000412655.1 Myotis brandtii | reverse complement strand
GCGTGCAGGAGGCAGCCGATCAATGATTCTCTCTCATTATTGATGTTTCTATCTCCTCCTCCTCTCTTCCTCTGATATCAATAAAAATATATTTTAAAAAAATAATATGACACCTTCTGCTTCCCTTCTGCCTTCATCATCACTCATAGTTTTCTTCCACTGGGATATTCTCGGGCTTTGTATTCTAGGAAATATAGGGTGGGGCAAAAGTAAGTTTATAGTTGTTTGTATGGAAAATAATACAATCATTAATAAGTAATAATACAAGAATAAACTGTGTTTTGCATACTCACAACTATAAACCAGTTATTTTTGCCCAACCCTGTATAGTTCTCAGGCTTCCAACCTTTTAGATTCAGGGGAGAGCATAGAAAGGACCAGCAGACAGCTGACTGCCAGTAGCCAACCCAGCACATGGAAGGGAAGGGCTCTTCTTGGCTTCTGAGACTTTCCTTTCCTGAGATATGGGTCCTGTCAGTTCTTCTTGACTGAGAGTATAAGATAATATAGCTACTTCTAGAGTAAGGGGAGAAAATTCTCTAAAAAAAATTAAATGTTGTTGCATACAATATACAGGTTCTGCATGATTGCACTTGATCTTCTGAAGGCTGAATGGGAAAAAGACAAAAAAGAACATAAGAGCATAGTTTGCATATTATTGACTATTCATTATCCAAACCTGTGATGTCTAAGTTAAGATTAGAGCATGAGAAACAAAATATTTGTGGTCACAGTTAATATACAACCATGACAAATTTCACTCTACTGAATTTTCCCTTCGAATCCAGAAGATGAATAGAAGAGGAATAATGAGTGAGCCAACGTAGGCCTCAAATTCTGATGTGTGAAGGCATTCAAAAGTCAGACTTGAGTGTTCTATGGTCTGAAATGCAATGGATTAACCCCTTCCTAGAGTGGAACAATAATAGATCTAAGTTTCAGAATCTGTGGTTTGTTGGGGGAAAGTAACACTAAAGTTTTTTCTTCGGATAGAAATAAGGGCCTGAGCCCTGACTGGTGTGGTTCAGTTGGTTGAATGTGGTCCCATGCACAGAAAGGTTGCAGAGTTTGATTCCTGTTCAGGGCACATGCTTAAGTTGCAGGTTCCATCCCTGGTCCAGGTGCATGATGTTTCTCTCTCGCATCAATGTTTTTCTCTCTTTCCCTCTCCCTTCCTCTCTCTCTAAAATCAATAAAAAGATATTTTTAAAAAATAAATAAGTGAAAAGAACTAAGAACTCCATATCTACACTAATAAAAGAGAAACATGGTAATTGGCGTACGACCGCTACCCTTTTCATTGGCTAATCAGTGAGTATATGCAAATTAACTGTCAGCCAAGATGGCGGCCGGCAGCCAGGCACTGAAGCAAGCA
>NW_005367057.1:160377-162063 GCF_000412655.1 Myotis brandtii | reverse complement strand
TCCACCCCGCTCCCACACATTTGTGACCATCAGACAAGATGAAGAGAGGCAGGCTGTTTTCTAAGAAGGAGGGTGCAGGCAGGGTCTTGGGAGTTGGGGTGAGCACGTGACTGGTCACTGAGGGTTGAAATGAGTCCAGAATCTGGGAGGAAGGGTGTTGCTTATAGGAGCCTGGTTCTTTAGGCTGGAAGGCTCCCAAAGAGCCTCCAGGGCCCCCAAGCCCCATTTCACCCCCCTGTAGTCTGACAACTGAGCATCCCTACCCACTCCACATGTCTGGGAGCCCCAGATAAGATCTTAGTCATGACAATGTGTGTGTGTGCGTGTGTTTGTGTGTGTGTGTGTGTGTGTGTGTGTGTGTGTGTGTGTGTGAGGGACTAGATCCTGAAGGACTTTCAGGGGCTGATGGACCAGGCTGTCCTAGATGGGGAGCCCCTTGTACTGCTACACTCACTCCCAGAAGGCTGGTGTTAGCATAGAAACCATGCCATCTAGAAGGGGAGAGCTGCTCTAACTAGAATCCCAACCTCACCACCACCCAGACTGGCCTCAGACACCACGCTGGACCCTACAGGCACTCTGGCCAAAGACCTGCTACCTCAGCTGCAGATCCACAGGCACCGGAACTCCAGCCTCCCCAGCTACAGGCTCCTGTGAGTTCCAGAGCACGCTCCCCTCCCACCCACCTGCGGCTTTGGCCTCTGTCCCAGGCCCCATGCATCCCAGCGACTGGAATCCCTGGTGAGTCTTGGACTGCATGACCCTCCCACTATGCCCTCTACTTTGACCCCAAGCCCTGCCACTGCGCAAACCTCTCACCAAGCCCTCCACTTCAGCACTGGGCCCCACCAAGCCCAACCGCTTCAACCCTAGGCCCCACGCATCCCGGCGCCTGGACCCTCCAGGGATTCTCAGAGAGCACAACCCACCTGCCAAGCTCACTGCTGCAGCCAGAGGCCCCATGCAACTTGGCACCTAGATCCTTCGGTGAGAGCAAAAAATGGGGAGACAAAGAAACAATCTCCAAAGGAAAAAAAGGAGGGGTCACCAGGAAAGGTACTAAATGAAACGGAGGCATGCAATATGTCAGAAAAAGAATTCAGAGTAAGAATTCAGAAATCAGGAGCTTCACAAACAAAAAAACAAAACAACAACAACAAAAAAACTACAGGAGTTTATCACTACCAAGCCAGCAAAGCAAAAAATGCTAAAGGGACTGTTGTAAAAAGAAGAAATAGAAAGGGAAGAAGAAACACAGGCACAAAAAATAAAAATGGCTACAAACAAGTACCTATCAATAATAACCTTAGCTGTAAATGGACTAAATGCTCCAACCAAGACATAGAGTGGCTGGATGGATAAGAAAACATGATATATATATATACTAGAGGCCTGTTGCACGAAAAGATTCGTGCAATAGGCCTTCCCTTCCCCTGGCTGCCGGCACCGGTTTTCCTCTGGCACCCGGGACCCAGGCCTTCGCTCTGGCCAGAGCCACCTTCAAAGCCTTCGCTGCTCTGGCCAGAGCCACCTTCAAGCCTTCGCTGCTCTGGCTGGAGCCGCTTTCAAAGACTTCGTTGCTCTGGCCGGTCTTCGATCCGCCGCTTCGCGCCTACATATGCAAATTAACTGCCATCTTTGTTGGCAGTTAATTTGCATATCTCGCTGATTAGCCAATGGGAGGCA
>NW_005367057.1:158684-160139 GCF_000412655.1 Myotis brandtii | reverse complement strand
CCCTGGTGAGTCTTGGACTGCATGACCCTCCCACTATGCCCTCTACTTTGACCCCTGGCCCTGCCACTGCGCAAACCTCTCACCAAGCCCTCCACTTCAGTGCTGGGCCCCACCAAGCCCACGACTTCAACCCTAGGCCCCATGTATCCCGGCGCCTGGACCCTCTAGGGAGTCTCAGAGAGCACAACCCTCCTGCCAAGCTCACTGCTGCAGCCAGAGGCCCCATGAAACTTGGCACCTAGATCCTTTGGTGAGAGCAAAATATGGGGAGACAAAGGAAAAAAAGGAGGAGTCACCAGGAAAGGTATTAAATGAAACGGGGGCATGCAATATGTCAGAAAAAGAATTCAGAGTAAGGGTCATACAGTTTCTAAACCAGCTGGATGAGAAAAATCAACAACTTATGTAAGAATCAAGAGAAAATAAAGAATGATATAGCTACAATAAAAAAAAAGGTTTCAACAGTAGACTACAAGAAGCTGAGGACTGAATTAGCAAATTAGAAGACAGGGCAGAAAACACACCCAATCTGTACAGCAATTGGAGAAAAAAATTAAAAAGCAGGAGGAGAGCATAAGGGAGCTTTGGGACAACATGAAACGAAGTAACATACGTATAATAGGGGTGCCAGAATGACCAGTAGAGGCACAAGGATTTGGGGAAGGAAAAAATCACACAAGCACAGAGAGTCTCAAACAAGATGAACCCCAAAAGACCCACACCAAGACATGCTGTAATTACAATGGCAAATATTAACGACAAAGAGAGAGACTCTTAAAGGCTGCAAGAGAGAGACAGAGAGTTACCTACAAGGGATTTCCCATTAGATTATCAAATGATTTCTCAACAAAAACACATCAGGCCAGAAAGGAATGGAAGGAAGTATACAAAGTGATGCAAAGCAAGGAACTAAATACTCTATCCAGTAAGGCTATCATCATTTGGAATTGAAGGGGAAATCAGGAGCTTCATAGACAAAAAAAAAAAAACAACAACAAAAAAAAACAAACAAACAAACAAAAAAACTACAGGAGTTTATCACTACCAAGCCAGCAAAGCAAAAAATGCTAAAGGGACTATTGTAAAAAGAAGAAATAGAAAGGGAAGAAGGAACACAGGCACAAAAAAATAAAAATGGCTACAAACAAGTACCTATCAATAGTAACCTTAACTGTAAATGGACTAAACTCTCCAACGAAGACATAGAGTGGCTAGATGGATAAGAAAACATGACATATATACATATAAATGCTGTCTACAAGAGACCCAGTTCACAACAAAGGACTCAAACAGACTGAAAGTGAAGGGATGAGAAAATATCTTTCAGGCAGATGGAAATGAAAAAAAAGCTGGGGTAGCAATACTTATATCTGACAAATTAGACCTCAAAGTGAAGGCCATAACAAGAGGTAAGGAAGGCAACTTCATAATACTAAAGGGATCAATACAACAAGA
>NW_005367057.1:145676-156143 GCF_000412655.1 Myotis brandtii | reverse complement strand
AAAATGACAATGAGGTACCATCTCACACCTGTCAGAATGGCTATCATCAACAAATCAACAAACGACAAGTGCTGGGGAGGATGTGGAGAAAAAGGAACCCTCGTGCACTAATGGTGGGAATGCAGACTGGTGCAGCCACTGTGAAAAACAGTATGAATTTCCCTCAGAAAATTAAAAATGGAACTCCCATTTGACCCAGGAATCCCACTTCTAGGAATATATCCCAAGAAAACAAAAACACCAATCAGAAAGGATATATGCACCCCTATGTTCATAGCAGCACAATTTACCATAGCTAAGATTTGTAAACAACCTAAGTGCCCATCAGCAGATGAGTGGATTAGAAAACTGTGGTACATCTACACAATGGAATACTACCCTGTTATAAAAAAGAAGGAACTCTAACCATTCACTACAGCATGGATGGACATGGAGAGCATTCTGCTAAGCGAAATAAGCCAGTCAGAGAAAGATAAATATCACATGATCTCACTCATTTGTGGAATATAATGAGCAACATAAACTGATGAACAAAAATAGATCCAGAGATAGATGCAACAGACCGTCAAACCTCAGAGGGAAAGCAGGGGAGGCAGGGGGATATGAGATCAACCAAAGGATTTGTATGCATGCATATAAGCACAACCAATGGACACAGACACTAGGGGGGTGAGGGCATGTGCTGGGGTGGGAGTGGCCAAGAAGGGGTCAATGGGGGGAAAAGGAGACATATGTAATATTTTAATCAATAAAGAATAAAAAATAAAAGAAAAAGTAGGAGAGCATTAGCTGGTTTGGCTCAGTAGATAGAGCATCGGCCTACAGACTGAAAGGTCCCAGGTTCGATTCTAGTCAAGGGCACATGCCTGGATTGCATCCTCGATCCCCAGTAAGGGGCGTGCAGGAGGTAGCCAATCAATGATTCTCACTCGTCATTGATGTTGCTATCTCTCTCTCCCTCTCCCTTCCTCTCTGAAATCAATAAAAATATATTTTTTTAAAAGAGAAAGAAAAGTAATTTTTTAAAAAGTAGAAGAAATAAGGGCCTGATGTATCTATCCTTGTAATGTAGGGATTATCTTAATTTTGCAGTCGAGGAAGCTAAAGTCCATAATATTGAATGAGTATTTACTAGTATGTGACTAAATCAAAGATCATACTTAGGTAGCTTCTTCCTTATCATGAGAAAGTTCCCTAATAATTTTTCATAACTTAAGATTTCAAAAAGTCAGTGTTTACTAATAATAGGTTTTGGGATTAAGAATTTTGTGCTCTTTGAACAATTCAACTTCTGAGAACATATGCTAACGTAGTGTTCTAAATTAGGCAAAGGTGGTCAAAACAACATGATTCATAACTTTGGAAACTTCTAAACAATGTAAACATTCACGGGCACAATAAATGCAAAGCACTGTCAAAGCCATGACTCTGGGGTCAAGCTGCCTTGATTCAGATCTCAGCTCTCGCCCTCACTGGCTGTGCGATGCCGGCAAGGTCCTCTGAGCCTTAGCTTTTGCGCCTATAAAATGGGGATAGAACTCTGCCCCTCTTATAGGGTTGTTGTGGCGAGTAAGTGATGTATGCTGAGCCCTTAAAACAGTGCCGGGCACTGTGTGTGTGTCGTTATTGTTATTGACAGGATGCAATTTAAAATTATGGGCATGGATAATCTAATAATATCGAAAAACCTATATGACGTACAAATCAATTTGCTGATGGATTGGATATGGTAGCAAGAGCGGTGTCTTACAGTCACTCCCAGGGTTTTGGTCCAAACTACTAGAAAAGTGAAATTGCTTTTTACTGAGATAGAGAAGGTGGAAAGCCGGACAGCTCTGAGGTGGGGGATGGGAGCCAGGCATTCTGGGTGGGGAAGGGGGGTTGGCTTCAACAACAGAAACTCATTTCTCAGAGTTCTGGAGCCTGGAAGTCTGAGATCAGAGTGCCTGCAAGGTTGGTTTTCTGGTGAGGGCTCTCTTCTTGGCTTGCAGAGGCCGATTTCTTGCTACATCTTCACGTGGCAGATTGAGAGAGAGAGAGGGAGGGAGAGAAGGAAAGAGGAAGGGAAAGAAGGCCTTCTGTTTCAGGGTGCCATTTGCTGTTGCAGAGACAGGGCCAGGTGGAGATGTCGAGAGGCAGCTGGATAAACAAATCCGCAGCTCAGGGGAGAGGGGCAGGCGGAGGCATTTAACTTGGAGTCAGCAGGATGGGAAAGGTATTTAAAGTCACAAGGCTAGCCTAAGTCCCGTGGACAGTCCGGGTAGAGATAATAATACATCTGAGAACTGACCCCGAGCATTTGTAATGTTGGAGGTAGAGAAATGAGGATTCGGTTGAGGAGACAGAAGGAGCAGCCTGTGGTGTAAGAAGAGAACCAAGGGTCAGAGGAGACTGGGGTGATCGGCTGTTTCAAATGCCGCAATTTGAGGCTTGAGAATTGACAGCTGACTTGGCGGGGAGGTTTTCGGTGAGGTTGACAAAGCTGTCTCAGTGCGGTGGTGGAGATGAAAGCCTGATTGGAGGGTGTTCGCGTGAGACCGGGAGGAGAGACTTGAAGACCGTGAGGACTAGCTATTTTAAAATTGTTTTATTTTCCTAAAAAGGGACCAGAGAAATGGGGTAGTAGATGGAGGGGCATAAGAGGCCAAGGGGGAGGAGGTGGGATTTATTTCTTTTAAAAATAGATGTTTTCATTGATTTCTAGAGAGAGAGAGGAAGGGAGAAGGATAGAGAGAGAGAGAAACATCCATGATGAGAGAATCATTGATCGGCTGCCTCCTGCACGCCCCACACCGAGGATCAAGCCTCCAACCAGGAACCAGGGCATGTGCCTGACCGGGAACCGGTGACCTCTTGGTTCATAGGTCGATGCTCAACCACGGAGCCACACCAGCTGGGCGGGATTTATTTCAAGATCAGAATCATCACAGCATATTAGCAGTTGGTGGGAATGATCCAGTAGAGAGGGAGTAAGTACTGATGCAGGAGCCACGGGGGTCAGTCCTGGAAGGAGTGGGGCTTCGATAGAAGAGACTATCACATCCACAGCAAGAGGAGGGGAGGCGGGGCATGCACGCGGGGCGCTGGAAGATGCGCTGATGGGGTGTGTTTACTGTTTTCTCCTATCTCATTCCTGAGTGAGTGCTTCAGATTCTTAACTGATAAGGCAGAGGAGCTGGAGGTTTGAGGAGAGAGGAGGAGGTGAAGAATCAGGGGGCCTGGGACAGCTGGTGGACCAGGGGGCTTAGTGGGGCTGCCAGACCAAAGCCTATCCTGGGGGCCGGTGAGCACCGACCTGGGACAATTCCGAAAATTCATGTTTCTCTGCAGCCTGTCTTGCTGCCTGGCTGCAGTTGAGGTGCAGACAGAGTGGAATTGTTTGTCAAACAGTGTCTGGGCTCCTTCCCAACCAATTAAATCAGAATCTCTAGGGCCCATCCTCCTGTGGGCATATCTGTAGTGCTCGCCGCGTGCAGCCGGGGTTCAGAACCACGGATTAAATAAAGCTAAAGGTGAAGGGAGGGTTCGCAGAGGAGCCTGAGATCCAGGACACCTGCTGTGAAAAATTCAGTGTCAATTAAATTACCTGAACGGGGGCTGTCAATTTAACCGAGCAAAGGAGCCCAAGAGGAGAAACTAGCATTGTGCTGTGAATGTTATATACTCAGCCCCGAATAAAATAAGAATTGTAACCTCTACTTTAGAGTAAATAAGCTGAGACCCAGACAGGCAATGTGAGTTGCCCTCAGCTCCACCACTAACCAGTAGCAAAGCCAGGATTTAGATCCAGAACCAATTTATTCTTACAATTTTGTGAAAGACGTAGGACTTGAGCTGTGTGTTAAAGGCGAAGTGGGGTTGTGATTTTGGAGATTCAAGAGGGCTTCGGAGGGCAAGGGATGCTCTGAGAAGAAAGGCCTGGGGGGCGAGAAAGAGCAAGATGAATGCAAGGAATATTTGAGGGGAAGGATGCCCCTCGTGGCCAGGTGGGATGAAGTAAATGAAGGAACAAATGATTCAACCCACCAACCAACACATAAATGAATTGGGATGGTGTCTGTCTTCAGTAGCCAGAGAGCAGGGCTGCCTGCCAATATACGTGGGGTCTGAGGAAGCTGCATGGCCAAACTGCTAAGCAAATGCCCCCTATATTGTTTGTATAATTCCTTATTTTTCAGAAATGATAGCTCTTGGGCTCCATTGAGATAAAAGATGGCCCCTGAGCATAATCTCATTATCATCAGTCACCATGGCCGGGGAGCTTTATGTGTCCACAGAATCTTAGCATCTATATTTCTCTAGCTTTAATCTCGGGGTCGATATCCCAACACAGCACTGCTCATAATACATAGCCAGTAGTAAGTGATAAAGTGGGCTACTGTGTTTTATTTTATTTGGCTTTCAAGCCAATCCATTTTATAGCCGTCTGTTTGAGTGCTGAAAAAAACATTCTGGAGACAGCAAAGAATGATATGAAAACATGACAAAATGAATCTCTATCTCCCCTCTTCCCCCATGGGAAGAGGCCCTAAGTAGACTGTTGATTATGCATCTAATAAGGCGGCTGCTCCTGAAATGGCCCTTTTGATTGGTTTGCAAGTAGCTCTGCTTTATGCCTCTTTGGCTGCTCAGACCCACCTGTGGGATGAACACAGCGATAATATCAGCTTGATTGCCTTCTCACAGAGATATTTTTGCTTTGTTTTTACTTTAAGAAGAGGGAAAACCATAATTCCTGAAACAGTAGCAAAACGAGAGATTTACGAAAACTAAACTAGCACCTGTCCTCAACAGTAGAGCTGATTAGCGAGCTGGGTCCTCCTCTCTGCCTCATTATTCCTTTGGGAAATAGATGTGGTCCAAATAAGGTGGAAAAGTAGCCTGCCTGTCCTGTAGTAGAAAGCCTACACTGGTGAGTTTTTATTTATAGGGAAAAGAGTATAAATCATCCGGTCAAAAGGTCCGCAATAAATTCAACACAAAAGGTAGCTTTCATGTATGATTGTTATACTTGTCTGAGTTTCCATTTCTGACCGTGAAAGTCTTTTTGAGTTCAAGTAGTTCATTAATGCAGCCGGCCCTACTCATTCATTCACTGAGCAAACTTTTATAGAGTGTCTACCCTGAGCCAGACAGTGTGCTGGGCACTGAAAGTAAGACCAAGGAAAGTAAGACAGACCTTGAGCTCAAAAAGACCTTACAACTGTAACTAGGGCTCTTGCAGTAGATATTCGTGGGGCAAGAAAGAGGCTAATATTCAGGGGTTGCCCACACTGCCCAAATGCATGACCAGATTTATAACTGCCCAGAAGTGCCGTTTGGGTCGCCTTTGTACAATTTTCAGGGTCTGGTGTAAAATTTACTACTGCTATGGGACCAACTGGAATTTTCCTAAGAACTAATGACCACAAGGGTATTTGCATCTTGAAGTGCATATTTTACAGAGATTATGTGAATTCATTATAGGCCTACATTTTAAAAATTGTTATTGCTATTCTAGGTGCATTTCTTGATTTTTATTTCCTTTATTATTTTTTTAATTATTAAAATCCACTTGATTCCCTGGCAGAAGTCTATGCAGAAAGGCAAAAGATGTTCTGCTGGAGAGGAAGAGTTAGGGGAACTGGGAGGGCGAGGGCAGGTGCCACCTGGACTGCTAAGGGGCTTGCTGTCGTCCCACGGAGGGCATTCCAAAGTTAAATACAGACTCCAGCACTGTAAAGGGTACAGCTCCATGGCTTCCGGACACCACATTATCTTGGTTGCCACTTCTCAGCCCCTTTTGCTGGTTTTGTTCTCCCTGGCTACAGCTGCTGGAGGGTTCTGCCACTGGCCCAGTTCTCTCTTCCATCTACCTTCACTCTCTTGGTCATCTCATCAAGTCACATGGCTCTGAATACCATCTATCTGCTGACAACTCCAAATTTCTACCTATGGCCAAGACCTCTCTCTTGCTCTCAAACTCTAAATTCATATAGAAAATTCCCACCCTGGCTGGTTGGCTCAGTGGGTAGAGCATTGGCCTGTGGACTTCAATTCTGGTCAAGGGCACATGCCTGGGTTGTGGGCTCGAGGCAGCCAATCAATGATTCTCTCTCATCATTGGTGTTTCTATCTCTCTCTCCCTCTTCCTTCCTCTCTTTAAGTAATACAAATGTTTTTTTAAAAAAAGAAAATTCCCCTTGAATATCTAGTATTTATTCCTTCCCACCTCAAACCCACTCTACTCATAGCCCTGCCCATCTCAGTTGATGGTAACGCAATCCTCCAGTTTGCTTAGGTCACAGTGTTGGTGCCTTCCCTCACTTGTCTTTTCCTCACACCCCACATGCAATCAGCCAACAGATTGCCTTAGCTCTTTGCAACATAAAAGCAGAATCTAACCACCAGCTTCAGCGGTGCCTCCTGGTCTGAGCTACCTTCATCTCCTGCTCGTATGCCTACTTACCATTTGATTGGTCTCCCTGCTCCCACCCTTCCCCTCCTACATCTATTCTCCACACTGTAGTCAAAGTGCGCCTTTTAAATTTGAGTCAAATCATGTCATCCCTCTGCCCTTAACCTTGCAATGCCCTTCCATCTTATTGAAGTGATGCCAATGACCTCCGTGTCCACACTGTCACCTCCCTGCCTCTTTCCCTCTGTCTCCCCCTCACTCACACCACTTCAGCCACATCATCCTCTTGCTTGTCCTTGCACATGTCAGGGATGCTCCTACCTCAAGGCCTTTGCACTGTTGGTTCCTTTGCCTGAATTACTGTCTCCTCATATATCTACATATAGCTCACTCCCTCACCTCCTTGAAGTCTCCTTCTCTAAAAAAAGAAGGAAATCTTACCTTTGGAGACAACATAGATGGACCTAGCGGGTATTATGCTAAATGAAATAAGCCAATCAGAGAAAGACAAATACCATATGATTTCACTTATATGTGGAATCTAATGAATAAAATAAACAAAATAGAAAAAGACTCATAAATACAGAAAACAGACTGACAGCTGTCAGGGATGGGGAGGTTGGGGAACTGGATGAAATAGGGGAAGGGATTAAGCAAACACACACACACACACACACACACACACACACTCGCGCGCGCGCGCGCGCGCGCACGCACACACACACAAACCCTCAGACACAAGACATTCGTATGGTGATTACCAGAGGGGAGGAAGGCATGGGGGGAGGTAGAAGAAGATAAAGGGGGAATAAATGATGACAGAAGGAGACTAGATTATGGGTGGTGAACACACAATACAATATACAGTTGAAGTATTATAGAATTGTACACTTGAAACCTATTTAATTAACCAATGTAACCCCAATATATTCAGTAAAAAAATATTTAATCTTAAAAAAAGTCTCCTTATCCATTTGATCTGCCTTAACCATCCCATCTAAACTGCAACCTACCCCACTCTTGGCACTTTGGAGTAGGTTGAATGGTACCCCCCCCCCCCAAAAAAAAATAATAATAATAAAGATATGTCCATATCCAAATCCCTGGAACCTGTACTTGTTACCTTATTTGGAAAAAAAGATCTTTGCAGATGTAATAAAATTAGGACTTTAAGATTATCCTGTCTGGATTACCCAAGTGGGCCTAAATCCAATGACAATTGTACTTATGAGAGGCAGAAGAAGAAACACACAGAGAGGGTGATGTGTAGCTGGAGGCAGAGATTGGAGTGATGTGGCCACAAGCCAAGGAAAGCCAACAGCTACCACAGCGGGAAGAGAATAGGGAGTCTCCTCTCAAACCTTCAGAGGGGCAGGGCCCTGCTGACACCTTGATGTAGACTCCCAGCCTCCAGAACTGTGAGAGAATAAAGTTCTGTTGTTGGAAGCCAACCAGTTTGTAGTAATTTGTTACAGCAGCCCTAAGAAACCAATACAGTGGTTAAGCATCACTTAACCCCAGGCTTGTTTAGATTTAAGTTTTGTGGTGTTTAAGGAAATCAACCTGTTGTATATTAATATTTGTGTGAAGGAAAAGCACATATTTGGTATTTTATGGGCCTATAATGCTTAAGACAATTTGGCCTAATATTAAAATTAACATATTTGTATGTGGAATCTAATGAATAAAATAAACAAAATAGAAAAAGACTCATAAATACAGAAAACAGACTGACAGCTGTCAGGGATGGGGAGGTTGGGGAACTGGATGAAATAGGGTTTTACTTTAAGAAGAGGGAAAACCATAATTCCTGAAATAGTAGCAAAACGAGAGATTTACAAAAACTAAACTAGCACCAGTCCTCAACAGTAGTGCTGATTAGAGAGCTGGGTCCTCCGTCTCTGCCTCGTTATTTGAGTACTCAGGATGAGAGAGAGAGAGAGAGAGAGAGATTGAGATTGGTTGCTTCCCATACTTGCCCAACCAGGGATCTAATTCAAAACCTAGGTATGTGTTGAGTACTCAGGAAGTTATGTTAGTTCAATCAAAACACTGAAATAATAAAAAAAGAAATAGGTGTTGAGTACTCAGGAAGTTATGTTAGTTCAATCAAAACACTGAAATAATAAAAACAAGAAATAGAAGACATCTACACTAATAGAAAGATGCAAATTGACTGTACCTTCATGACACCCACCAGCCAATCAGGAGTGAGTATGGAAATTAACCCAACAAAAGATGGTGGGTTAATTTGCATATGCAGGTGCAGAGTGGCTGGGGGCGGGGGAGGACACAGGTGTTCCGCACTGCCCCAGCCACTCCGCACCTCTGGGCAGCGTGGGAAGGTAGAAAGGTGGCTCTGGGCTGGAGCGAAGGCGGTGCCAGCAGCCAGGGGAAGGAAGGCCCATTCTTGCACAAATCTTGATGTACCAGGCCTCTAGTCAATTTATAAAGCAATTTAAAATGCTTGAAATCATTAACTTAGTTAAGTTTAGAAATAGGATCATATACTAGTCAAAGGCCTTTAACATAGCTTTAAAAAGTGTACAACAGGCTGTATCTAATATACAAAGAACAATAATATTTGATGCAGAACTTAAAGCATCAGGAAAAATAGTTTTTTAATCTGTAACTTTAATAAATTAAATATTAATTTTTAAAAGCAGCATTAACTTCTGAATGGTTTTTACTGCCTCAAAACCACCCAAGGGCACCAAAAAGCTCACATTTAATAGAAGCAACATAAAAGAAACTTTCTAACTCTGCCATCCTTCAGGCCAGGCCAGGGGAGGCAGACAGTGTGATGGGGACCTGTGCTGTGGTGGGGCAGCAGAGGGCCATGAGCTTCGCTGGTGGGTGCCGCTGCTCTGAGCCACAGTGTTCCTTGTCACGGGAGGACCATCAGGTCCAAAGGCCTCTAGTGGCTGAACAGACAGCATTTTGAGTTCCATCAAAGCTCTACTCTGCCATCCCTGCCTTTCCTCCCCAAGACGTTGCCCTAAGTGTGGCATTCAGGAAAGCATTTGACTTTCTGTTTCTTTATTAGCTTAATTTGAGGCACCAACTCTGTCCCCACAGAAGAGTCATTTTGAAATGGCAGCCATTTCGGGTTTTAGTGCATTCTTTCCCATGCATTGCTGCAGGCACCATTGGTTTCTTCATGTGTGGCTGCTAGTCCCGAAGTTTCCCTCTGCTCCCCGCGGGCCCATCGGTCAGGTCCAGGTGAGACAGCCCTGGCGGCTGCTGTCCTGCCCTGGCATTACATAGCCTTGGTCTTAATGTTGCCGTTATCAGGCCTCAGAAGAATCACAGCAAATGGCTTAAGGCCTGTAATGTGTGAACCATAAAGAAACAAAAATGATTTTATATGAAAGAAGAAAAACCTAAAAAGAGACTTGACAATGATTTGAAAATATAGAGGGTGGGACAAAAGTAGGTTTTCAGTTGTCTGTAAGGAAAATAATACTAATTAATAAATAATAACACAAGAGTAAAGTTTCGGGTACTCACAACTGTAAACCTACTTTTGCCCCACCCTGTGTAACCAGTTTTAATACTGTCCTTAGTTCTGTCCACTTCCATCTCATATTCACTCCAGAGCTCCCAGGGCACTCCAGGGGCTAACAGTGGGGCAGTGAGAGAAGCCAGGTGGAGGGAGGAACAGGTCGCTGGCCCTGTGGGATGGCACTGTGGATGGCACTGTGGGATGGAACTATGACACTCCAGGGGCTAACAGTGGGGCAGTGAGAGAAGCCACGTGGCGGGAGGAGCACATCGCTGGCACTGTGGGATGGCGCTGTGAGATGGTAGGAACTATGAGATGGCACTGTGGGATGGCACTGTGGGATGGTGCTGTGGGATGGTGCTGTAGGATGGCACTGCAGATGGCACTGTCAGATGGCGCTGTGGGGTGGCGCTGTGGGGCGGTGCTGTGGGATGGCACTGTGAGATGGCACTATGGGATGGTGCTGTGAGATGGCGCTGTGGGTGGCACTATGGGATGGTGCTGTGGGATGGCACTGTGGGATGGCACTATTGGATGGTGCTGTGGGATGGCACTGTGGGATGGC
>NW_005367057.1:136047-144373 GCF_000412655.1 Myotis brandtii | reverse complement strand
GATGGCACTATGGGATGGTGCTGTGGGATGGCACTATGCGATGGTACTGTGGGATGGTGCTGTGGGATGGTACTGTGGGATGGTGCTGTGGGATGGCACTATGGGATGGTTCTGTGGGATGGCACTGTGATGCACTGTGGGATGGTGCTGTGGGATGGTGCTGTGGGATGGTGCTGTGGGATGGCGCTGCAGGATGGCATCCATCCCTCAGCAAGCCCTGAAGAGCGGTGTGCCCAGGGCTGGATGCCATCCCAACTCGGACTGCAGAAAACTTAGTGCCCTTTCTCTGCTCTGGGTCCAACCTGCCAGTTCCAGAAAACTAGGAAACACCCCACTTACTGCCCCCATGACCACATTAAGAGAACAAGGACACTGGTTTTAACTGGATTGAATCAACCGGGTGTTTTTGTTTTTTTATCTCCATGGAGATTATTCAGTAGAAACCAAAGCACAATAAACCAATATTTTTATTACATCTCATTGGAAATTGTTCCTTTTATTATATGTCGTTGGAAATTGTTCCTTTTATTACTATTATATGTCGTTGGAAATTGTTCCCTAAGTCCCTTTGAGGAAGTTCAGTGTCCATTTAGAGCTGAGTGACAAGAAAGAGCATAAGGTGCCTCCTCTGTGACATTGTCCCCACACGTCCTCCCGGCTACTCCAGGTGAGCTGGCTGCAATGTCTCCCATTTGTCTGACAAACACTTGCTTGGCACCTGCTGTGCTGGGCTATAAAAATAAGAGTTTCTGTCTCTGGTGGCTGCCAGAGGGGAGGGGAGTTGGGGGACTGGTTAAAAAAGTGAAGGGATTAAGAAGTAGAGATTGGTAGTTACAAATAGTCACAGGGATGTAAAGTACAGCATAGGGAATGCAGTCAATAGTATTGTAATAACCAGGTGGTTGCTGGAAATATAGGGGGGAACACTTTGTGAAGTGTATGTTTGTCTAACCCCATGGTCGGCAAACTGCGGCTCTCGAGCTGTACAGCATAGGGAATGCAGTCAATAGTATTGTAATAACTATGTAGGGTGCCAGGTGGGTGCTGGAAATATAGGGGGAACGCTTTGTGAAGTGTATGTTTGTCTAACCCCATGGTCAGCAAACTGCGGCTCACGAGCCGCATGCGGCTCTTTGGCCCCTTGAATGTGGCTCTTCCTAAGCCTTAGGAGTACCCTAATTAAGTTAATAACAATGTACCTACCTATATAGTTTAAGTTTAAAAAATTTGGCTCTCAAAAGAAATTTCAATCATTGTACTGTTGATATTTGGCTCTGTTGACTAATGAGTTTGCCGACCACTGGTCTAACCATACGCTGTCCACCTGAATCTAATGCAAAATAACATGGAATGTAAACTGTAATTTAAAAATAAAATTAAAAACGATGCTAAATAAATAAATAAATAAATAAATAAATGTTTTAGTCTCTGACTTCAAGGAGCTTTCAGTAGAGTGAAGAGAGGGAAAAGTAAACATAATCACAATGTATTATTTTGAACACTGGTGGAAGTGCAGGGCTGCTAGGTATGGTTATATAAGCAAGTGGTGCACTACACAACTCCAGGTGGGGCAGGGGCCTTTCACATAGCAGTCAGGTGGATGCACAGCCACTTGTGGCAGCCTTAGTGGCTCTGGAGGCAGATGGGAGGGGCCGCTAACCTGGGCACACAAAGAAGAGCAAAGGGTGGTAGGTGGACAGGCTCTAAGCTGCTTCCCAACCTCTATATTCACATCCTTGAGTGTGGCCAGACCTGTGACTTCATTTTGACCAATATAATGTGGAAACGGTGATAGAATATCCCTTCTAGACTGTGTTCCATAAGACTTTAATGCCCCGCTTGTTAGAAGACCTGCTCTTTCGCTGGCTTTGGAGAAGCAGGCTGCCATCAGCTTCCCTATGGAGAGGGCAACATGGCAAGGAATTGAGGGCAGCCGACAGCTGACAGCCAGCAAAAAACAGGCTCTCAGTCTGACAGCCCGGGAGGAACTGAATGCTGTCAACAACCACAGGAGCTTGGAAGCATCTCCTTCCCCAGTCGAGCATTCAGATGAGAACCCAGCCTTGGCTGAGACCTTGATTGTGAGAAACCTTGAAGCAGAGAATTCAGATAAACCTGGACCCCTAATTCCACCGATACTGTGAGAAAATAAGTGTGTGTTGTTTTTGGGTGCTCGTTGGATGCTAATATTGTTGTGCAGCAGTAGCTATCTAATACAGGTGGTAAAGGACAGCATCTCAGGTCACATATACACTATGTTCCCATGGCAGTTTGGAAAATCCTCAGAACAGTGTATTGCAAATGTTCATCTTCCCTCTTGAAGCTGTTGTCTTATTCACCTCTGAGTTTCTTCATCTGTAAAATAGTATAATACTAGTACTTGCTGCTGCAGGCTGCAAATTATGCCTGATTTAGTAAGTGCTTCAGATGAGAACCCAGCCTTGGCTGAGACCTTGATTGTGAGAAACCTTGAAGCAGAGAATTCAGATAAACCTGGACCCCTAATTCCACCGATACTGTGAGAAAATAAGTGTGTGTTGTTTTTGGGTGCTCGTTGGATGCTAATATTGTTGTGCAGCAGTAGCTATCTAATACAGGTGGTAAGGGACAGCATCTCAGGTTGCATATACACTATGTTCCCATGGCACTTTGGAAAATCCTCAGAACGGTGTATTGCAAATGTTCGTCTTCCCTCTTGAAGCTGTTGTCTTATTCACCTCTGAGTTTCTTCATCTGTAAAATAGTATACTAGTACCTGCTGCTGCAGGCTGCAAATTATGCCTGATTTAGTAAGTGCTCATTAAAAACTACTTCTAACTCTTTAGGGCTTAGCACAGTACCTAGCACATGCCTTATACATACTTATTGGATGAATGATTACCTAAATGCAAGACTTGATGGAGAAGGCCAGTGTATCAGCACTTTATGGAAAAAGAAACCAGAAGGAACCAACGATGTATAAAACAGTGTGCAAGAGTGACTAAGCAAACCCAGGCAGAAAGCAGGCCTAGATAAGGTGGTACCTGTTAGGAATATCCATTAGGAATAGCTGCTTCTTTGGTTTTGCCCTCTCTGGACATGAAGAAGACAATCAACAGAGTCTGATGTGACTCCTTAATGCCTCTTTTCTAAGGATCTGGTAATAACCTTTAAAATCCCTCTAGTATTTCTTTCATCCATGATGCATTCGTGCATTCCACCCACAAACATTTACTGAGGACAAGTCTATGCCAGCCACTGGATTAAGCACAGGGAATAAATACAGCATGAGCTGCTCACAATCCCGGGGCTTGTTAATGGCCTATCTGGTGGGAATCTCCTCTTATGTCCTGAGCAGCCCCCACACCCCACCCCTTGCTATTAATGCTATGCTAGAATTCCCTACTCTTGTTTTGGGGTTCTCAGTATTCTGTGAAAAGTCTTTACCCTCTTCTTCTGCACTTGCTTCAAGAAGAGTCTTTAGATATTGAGTCTTCATCAATGAAATGTTATGGAAGGCTTTTCTCCCCCCAGTAATCTCCTTCCCATGGAACTAGGCAAGTGATTTTGCAAGTAATAGCTCTTTAATCTGGATGTTCTTTGTGATCTCTATTCTGATGTGTTTCTTTCTGAGGAACTGGAGAGATACCAGGGCCCTTTGATAGTTAAAAAATCTTTTATGGCTTGGAACACGACCTTAAGTGGATCTTGCATTGCATACCACCTCACACTTCCAGACACTGTAAAAGGAGGATGGTGGGATAGCCTATCTAACTGCTGTTTAGTTGTAGGGTAGATGAAGTAATCACCAACAGAAGCACAAAGAGAGCAATAAGGAGAAAACCCCACCACAAGCAATT
Source organism: Myotis brandtii (assembly GCF_000412655.1). NCBI lineage: Eukaryota > Metazoa > Chordata > Mammalia > Chiroptera > Vespertilionidae > Myotis > Myotis brandtii. The sequence continues at coordinate 140,534 of NW_005367057.1, read as the reverse complement.
CGATGCATCCCCAGGTGGCCAGGGAGGAATGGCACCTGACACCCCAGTCCCAGCCTACAGCTACTACTGATTTCTTGGCAAAAGCTTTGGATCCACCAAGAAGAATTATAAACAACTAGTGACCTGGTGCATGAAATTTGTACACATTAAAAGGGAATTAATTAGAGGAAATATTTTAATATTGCTATTTGCCCTTTCTCTATAATAGAAGTGTCAGAGATGAAAGAAAATTAGTAAAATGTATATGAAAATCTTCCTCCTGTCAGAGTTTGGGGCACGCAACAGGAACCAGAATCAAGTCCCTGCCCACCCACGTGTGCCTTGAAATCACACAAGATCCAGACCCGGCCAGCCCCACCCCCATTGGGCTAGATCCAGACCCGACTGGCCTCACCCCCGTCAAGCCCCACCAGACAGGGGACGCAGCCTCAGGTACCTGCTGATTGCTTGTGAAGGCTCTTTACAGGAACTTGGCCTCCGCTGTGGGTGCAGCCATTTTATTATGGCATGAATTGAACCCGGGACCTTTCAGTCCGCAGGCTGACGCTCTATTCACTGAGCCAAACCGGTTTCGGCATTGGTTTGTTTTTTTAAAATTAAACAATAAAATGAGCAGCCATGCACCTACCACCCAATTTAAGAAATAGAATGTTCTTTTTAAAAACTTTCAATAATTGATTTTGAGAGAGAGAGAGAGAGAGAAACATCGATTTTTTGACCCACTTATGTATGCATTCATTGGTTGATTCTTGTATGTGCCCTGACCGGGACAATGCTCTAACCAACTAAGCCACATGGCCAGGGCTGAAATAGAACATTCTAAGTATCACCAGAGCCCCCTGTGAGTAGGGTTGCCAGATTTAGCAAAAAACAAATAACAATTAAAAAATATATTAAGTTATTAATCTTTTCCTTTATGGTTTATATTTTCTGGGTCTTGTTTAGAAAACACTCCTTACCCCAAATCATAAAATATTCTTCTATATTGACATATATGATTTTTAAAGTTTTCCCTTTCATGTTTAAGTTTTTATTTCACCCCAACTTTATTTTATATATAGTGTGAGGAAGGAATACAATATCATTTTCCCAATACAGATAAACTCTTGTTCCTGCACTATCTAATGAATTGTTCTATTGAACAATTAATTCCCTGTCATCCCCTATGTCTCACACATGCACAACACATACACACTGCTCACTATTTTTTCCTTTGGTCTATTTTTCCATCCCTGTTTCAATACTATATTGTCTTACATACATGGATATATTAATCTTGCTTTTTGTCGGGGCAACCCCCCTCCACCCCATTACACCTCAAGAATAAGAACTGTTTGTGGGCCTTTGCTCTCCCATATAAATTTTGGAATCAGATTATTAAGGTCTATGATAAACTATTGAGATATCGGTTGAAATTGCATTGAATTTGGGGAGAGTTGACATTTATGACATTGAGTCTTTCTACCTATGGACATAGTATATCTCTTAGTTTTAACATTTTCAATAAAGTTTCTCTCTATTTAAGATCTTGCCCTTATTTATAGTTTTTTATTATAATAATAGCTTTTAAAATTATATTGCTATAATTTTTACGACTGCTGTGTGAAAAGGCAATTGGTTTTTGTATACTCAGCCACTTTGCCAAATTATTTTCTTAATTCTAATAATTTGACTATAGATTCTTTTGTATATTTTCTATAAGCAATTATATCATCTGCTAATAATGATAATTTAATTCCTTCCTTTCCAGTTTGTATGCCTTTTATTTATTTTTCTTTTTAAGTTTTACTAATGAGAATAATGTTGAATAGAATGATGATATTGGTCATCGTCAACTTGTTCCTGATTTTAAAGGGAATACTTGTAAGCTTTACCATTAGTAATATCTGTCATAAGCTTTTGTTTTGGACTTTTATCCTGTTAAAGAAGTTACATTCCTAATTTTTATTTTCAGAGTTTCTGTCACAAATCAGTTTGCTTTTCTCAAATGCTTTTTCTGCATCTATTGAGATAGCCAAATGGTCTGCCTTCTCTAATCTGCAAATGTAAGGAATTACATTAATGGCCTGTATAATGTTAATCCATTTTTTCATTCCTGGGATAAACCCAATTTAGTATGATTGATTATCTTTTTCATATTCTGCTGGATTTGGCTGATAATAGTTTGTTTTTGCAACTTTGGTTATGAATAAAATTGGCCTATAACTTTCCTTCTTAGTCTTTTAAATTTAATTTTAGGACCAATGTTATACTAATCTCATAGGTTGAATTGGAAGAATTTAAGATTGGTGCAAGAAGATGTTCAATTAAGTTTCATTTGAAGCACTAAAATTTAAGAGATATGAGCTTCCAAAGTGGGATGGTAGGCGAAGAGAGCCTTTACGAAGGAAATACCCAGGAATTCATTCCTGAACATTGTCAACTCCTCGTGTAATGTAATGGCTTGAGAGCAGTGGAGTTTGATGGCAATTTTTCAAGATTTTGGGGGGAAGTGTTACTGGCTCATGTGAACTGAGCAAGATGGGATTCAGTACTTCCTCTCAGAGAGCTCCGTATGTATTTTCTGCTGCTAGGCAGTCCAGTGGACCTGTGTCTGGCTCTCATCTAGCACACAGAAGGCAAGAACAGGCTGGCTGGCTCCTTGGGTGATGGAGAGAAAGAAGGGAGCTGCTGGGCTTGAATCAGCTTGCTTCCCTGAATTTGTCTGGGCAAAGAATGCATGAGTGTTTCCTTGGCTCCCCTACAGCCAGAAATGCACAAAAGAGCTGGCACGGGGTCATCTTAGATCGCATCCCATAGAGTCGGGTCAGTGGAGAGGTGAACAGCTTTCATTACAGGGAAGCTGGGGGTGGAGGCTGCTTTTTTGGTTCTAAATGGGGGTTAATAAGCAACTTCCAGAATACAGTGCATTCATTCAGGTCAGAGGAAGTCAGCAGCGATGAGTAGGAACATAGATTCGCACAAAAGCACTCCTGAGAGGGAGAGTCAGCTTCCACAGCCAGCAGGTCCTGAGAGAGCAAGGCACCCTAAAAATAAACAGCAGCAGTTCAGTAAGGGCTTTCTGTCTCCCTCCCTTCCCCATCCCCCAAACCTGGAGCAGAAACAACAGTGAGTGAATGGGGCTGTGCCAGCCACAAAGTTACTGTCTTTCAGCCTAAACCTGCCCTTTTATTCTCTGTCTGTGATGCTGGGCCACACCCTGCAGGCCGCATTTCTGCTCTGACGCCTGTTCCCCGTTGGCCGCTGCTGATCAGGATGCAGAAGGGGGACTGGGAGGCTGGAGGATCTATCAGGAGGTACTCCTCCCTGCGTCTCTCCCTGGACGGCTTGTCTGCTGGCGGTCCCTGAGGGCCACTGCAGCATCATTTCTTCATTCCGTCAGCGGCAGTTCCTTCCAGAGCAGCAGCCAATCCCACGTGCAGTTTCTACAAAAATGTGCAGGCCCAGGCTCCTGGCATCCACGCCTGCAGCCTGAGGCGGCACTGCCTGCCGGCCAGCACCCCCTTTCCAGAGTGTGGGTCCCACCTCCCAGGCTCGTTTCTCTGAGCTCAGAGACACCAGCACCAGCCGGGCCCCGCTTCCTCCTCAGAGACAGGATCCCTGGTCTCTGAAGTGTTAGAAACTTAAACCTCGTTCTTTTATTCCCTCGGGCCCTGGGGGTGGTAGCTGCTTCTTGAAATTGCTACATTGATGAAACTTTAGAATTCTCTTCCTGTCTCCTCAGTTCCCTGGTTAGTAACTTGGCATTTAGTTAATATTCTTTAAATTAAATGTGTCCTCGGGTAACTGGTGTGTCTTCTGCCTCCCGCTTGGACCCTGATTGATAGAGGGAGGGCGGGAGAAGGGTGGTTGAGCAGGTGGGAGAGGAAAAGAGAAGACAGTGACCTTCTTTCCCCCAAAGGGGTGGCCAGCTGCACAGCCCTGGTTGGGGGAAGAGAAGGTGGAGAGGTCTCAACTTTTACGTTGAAAGCCTCACTTATCATTTTAAGTTACTAATTTGAGTCGGGGTTTATGTCTAAAAGTAAATATAGGCATTTTTATTACTCAGTAATAACCATAAAGTCAAGGGCTTGCCTGAGTTTTCATCCAGTGCCAGGGTAGGGATTACCTTTACTGAGGAGACTTAAAGGGACAGCAGGAGACAGAAATGTAGTATATCCATGAATTCTGCTTATTTAATGCACTGGTTAGAATCTGCAGCTATAACTGAAATGTCTCAAAGCCTTGGATGTCTTTTGTGGGAAGATTTTTTTTTTATGCTGATTATGTTCTATTTCTTTTTTAGTCAGTTTTGGTAATTTATATTTTTCTAGGAATATTTCCATTTAAAATGCACATTTTCAAACTTACCAGCATAGGTTTTACATCTTATAGGTCTATTATCTTTTTGCTATTTGTATATTTTTCTCCTTTGTTCTTAATACTATTTGCACCTTCTCTCTCTCCATATATATATATATATATATATATGTTATTTACTTATTTAT
>NW_005367057.1:125281-135890 GCF_000412655.1 Myotis brandtii | reverse complement strand
TTTTTCCATTGATTTTTAGAGAGAGTGGAAGGGAGGGGGAGAAACAGAGAGAAACATGGATGTGAGAGAGACACATCGATTGGTTGCCTCCCCCACATGCCCTGATTGGGGCTGGGGAATGAGCCTGCAACCCAGGAATGTGCCCTTGACTGGGAATCAAACCCACGACCCTTCGGTGCAAAGGCTGATGCTCAACCACTGAGCCACACTGGCCAGGAATATATATATATATAATTTCCTTATTCAATCTTTCCAGGGATTAGTCTCTTCAAAAAAACAACTTTTAATTTTGTTGGTCATCTTTATTGTATCTATTATCTGTTTCATTATTTTAAGATTATTTTCTCCTTTTTATTTTATTTGAAGATATTCTATTTTATTTCTACCTTCTTATGTTTCATGCTTGGCTTATTAGTTTTAAGCCTCCTCCCCGCCCCCCCCCCGCCCCCCTGCCTCAAATAAACATTTAAAGCTGTACATTTACTTTCACGTGCACCTTGGACAGCTCATCATCCTCTATCATGGCTGATATCTGAATGAATTCACTGCACATCATAAATTTTGAGTGTAGTGTCATGTAATTCTTGTTTTTTATACTTTACAGTATGACTTTCTTGTTGACCTATGAGTTAAGTAATGTGTTTTAATTTAAACTCTTTATTGAGGCATAATATAGAAAGCACATACACATATATGATATAGAAATGTGCCTAGGTCAGTGATGGCGAACCTTTTGAGCTCAGCGTGTCAGCATTTTGAAAAACCCTAACTTAACTCTGGTGCCGTGTCACATATAGAAATTTTTTGATATTTGCAACCATAGTAAAACAAAGACTTATATTTTTGATATTTATTTTATATATTTAAATGCCATTTAACAAAGAAAAATCAACCAAAAAATGAGTTTGCGTGTCACCTCTGACACGCGTGTCATAGGTTCGCCATCACTGGCCTAGGTCATAGTGAATAGCTTGAAAAAGTTTCACAAACCACATATCCATGTATCCACAGATTAGGATTTATACACTAAGATAGAAACGCCTTTTTAAATTGAGTGCCGTGCAACGTACACGAAGGTAAGCATATTGAGGTGTATAATTTATTGCACAACCACCACCTCTATCTAGTTCCAACACATTTTCATCACCCCAAAAGGAAACCCCTGCCCCTTACGCAGTCACTCCACAGCCCTCTCTCCTCCCCGCCTCTGGCGACTACAAGCTTTCTGTCTCTGGATTTTCAAGTGACGTGCTTTTAAATTTCAGAATGTATGGAGGTTCTAACTTATCCTTTTCACTGATTTCTAACTTAATTGTATGCAGTCTTATGATACAGATTTCTGACATTTGTTGAGATGTTTATTTGCTTTGTGCCATACCTAATGTATCATCCGTTTTCATAAATGTAATGTGATTTTTGGAAACAGTGTATTCACCAGTGGTTGAGTGCAGTGTTCTATGTAAGTCCTGTGCATCAAACTTGTTAATCATGTTGTTCAAAACCTTTATAACTTTGCTGAATATTATGTCTGTTTGATCTATCAATTACTAAGAAAAATGTGCTAAATCTCCCACTCTGATTACGAATTTGTCAATTACTCCTTGAAGTCAGTTTTTGCTTTAGGGATAGACTTTTCAGGCAACACAGAGAGGCATCAATCAAAGCAGAAACTTCAAATGTGCTGTATGTGCAAATGTACTATTGGCTGCCTCCACCTTTTCTGCCACATTAACCCAGTTTGGTCAAAGTCTTCCCAGGACAAGGTGGTCCTTGCTCTCGCTCTGTCTCCCACCCCTCTATTTTCTTTCCTCCCATTCCAGAAACACATGTTTGTTTGTTTTTATTGATTTCATAGAGGAAGGGAGAGGGAGAGAGAGATAGAAACATCAATGATGAGAATCATTGATCAGCTGCCTCCTGCATGCCCCCCACTGGGGATCGAGCCTGCAACCTAGACCTGTGCTCTGACCAGGAATCGAACCGTTACCTTCTGGTTCATACGTCGACGCCCAACCACTGAGCCACGCCGGCAGGGCAGAAAGACATATATTTAAAATAAGAAAATGAAGATGTTGAATAAAAATACTCCAGGTCCCTGGAGTTTCCTTATTTCATTTCAGCAATAGAGCCAAAAATATCTCTAAATTATCGTTTCACTAACTACCATACAACCTCGTAGTTTTCCATTGTCTGCAAGGGTCACTGTGCACCCGGGGCAGTACTGGACCCAGAGTGCACCGGGCCCTGCTGGCCTGTCACATCCGGGAGGCTCAGGGCTGTGATGAATTCTGCTTCAGTCCATGGCGGGCGGAGGGGGGCCGCTGCCATCCCCCGGCTGCTTCATGATGCGTTTCTGTGCCACCTTCGCCAGAACAGGAAGCATATGTGGGCCCAGCATCTTCATTCCTCATTACTTTCTGCATCTAATACAATTGTTACTTGAAATAATTACTGGCTTTGCCTGAGCGCGAAACTCCATTTTGCTTAGGAGACAGGTTGACTGATGTGCTTTGCAAAAGCAACACCACGTCTTTCACGCAGCTCGGGTTCATCCCCCTCAGCAGACGAGCCCCGTGCCTTCACATCATTCATCATCGGGCAAGTCGAGGGGAGCCAAGGTTGGAGGGACATAAAGCTCGTTCCTCTGAGTGGGACAACGCCTCGGAAGGTGAGACAGCTTCATTTTCATGCAGACATACGTGCCCTTCTCGTGCCTGCACGGACCGAGGGGCCTGGGTTTGCTCAAGTCAGCTTGTGGTGCTCATACTAATTGGCTGTTTGAAGTGGGCCGCCCGGCTGGCAGCCGGCTGGGCTGCGGAACGGCCCTGAGGAGGCTGACTCACTCCTCTCCCCAGGACTGAATGGCCTATTATTTGGAAGGGAGAATGGAGCCAGCCCAGTGTGCCCCAACTTGCTGCGGATGTTGACCTGGGAAGGGGGCCGCCTCTGCAGGGCCTCCCTCCACTTTGAAGAAGTCACTTGCACCTACCTCAGCACAATAAACAGCCTGGGGAACCTGAGCTGTGTGTCTGGTTCCCTTGAGGTCACGGTGATTAGCTGGGGTGACAGGTCAGCGAGCAGCGTTTACATGCAGGGGTCCTCAAACTGCGGCCCGCGGGCCACATGCAAATACAAATATTGTATTTGTTCCCGTTTTGTTTTTTTACTTCAAAATAAGATATGTGCAGTGTGCATAGGAATTTGTTCATAGTTTTTTTTTAAACTATAGTCCGGCCCTCCAACGGTCTGAGGGACAGTGAACTGGCCCCCTGTTTAAAAAGTTTGAGGACCCCTGGTTTACAGTGTTTGGGGTTGGTTATCCTACCCCAAGACCCTCATCCTGCTCATTTTCCTGGGGCGAGAAATAGTGGCAAAGAAAAGGACTGTGCAGTGGGTCATCACTTGCCGAGTACTGTGGTGATTAATACTTTAATATTCATTTATAAAGCGTTGGATGCAGCTAGTCCGTCTAGATATATGCCTTGATCATCTAGTATAGCGGTTCTCAACCTGTGGGTCATGACCCCTTTGGGGGTCCAACCATCCTTTCACAGGGGTCACCTAAGATCATCGGAAAACACATATATAATTACATATTGTTTTTGTGATTAATCACTATGCTTTAATTATGTTCAATTTGTAACAATGAAATTGGGGGTCACCACAGCATGAGGAACTGTATTAAAGGGTCGTGGCATTAGGAAGGTTGAGAACCACTGATCTAGTACTAATACTGCCTATGGCAGTGATGGCGAACCTATGACACGCGTGTCAGAGGTGACACGCGAACTCATTTTTTTGGTTGATTTTTCTTTGTTAAATGGCATTTATATATATAAAATAAATATCAAAAATATAAGTCTTTGTTTTACTATGGTTGCAAATATCAAAAAATTTCTATATGTGACATGGCACCAGAGTTAAGTTAGGGTTTTTCAAAATGCTGACACGCTGAGCTCAAAAGGTTCGCCATCACTGGCCTATGGGCTAACCTTCATTCCCCCCAGAGGCCTAGGCCCAGCCCCCTCCTCGCACTGGGGGAGGGTAAGAATGGGAGGAGGTGTTACCCACCTAATTGGATCAAAGATGAAGATGGGGAAATAGGAAGGATGGAGGAGTGAGTCACAATCCAAGATGCTACGGCTCTTCGTGTGAGGACTTGTATAGCGATGGCTGTCAGGAAGCCCAGTGTGGAACACGAAGGGACAGGACCCCCAAGTCCTGTGGCCTCTGTCTGCCGGTGGTCAGCGATGACAACACGAGGAGAACAGTACACCCTCCTGGAGGGCTTTCTGTCAGTGAGGCATTGTTCCAGGCCCTTTACATTTCCATCTGGCAGGACCAGCTGGGAAGAAGGGTGGGTCCAGGTCTGTGCAAGGTCCTCTGAAACACGCTGACCTTGCAGAGAAGACGGATGGGCTCGGTTTCAAGCTCCTCCTCAGGAGGGTCCAGAGCAGAGCAAAGGAGAGTGTGTGTCACCCTGAGGTCAGCCTCAAAGAATTAGAGAAGCCACTGGCCTGTGCCCCGAGCCTGGCCCTGGTGGGGGACCTCCGGGGCCTCCTCTCGGCAGCCCTTCCTGCTGCACCTCTCTGAGCTCAGGGAGACCCGCCGATCTGGCCCCTGGACTCTGCCTGGCAGGACCGCACTCCCTGCTGGGAGGAATATAAATATGGATGAAGCCTGGCATCGTTCAACAGGGTAGGAGCAGAACGACAACCAGATCCAAAGGATAATATTTTGAAAAGCCACAGGGAGCCCTGCTGCTGTTGAGTTAGGATCGCTCCTCTCTCCGTGATGAAAGGAGCCTCCTGGGTGTTCCCTTCCTTAGAGGCATCCCAGCCTCTCCCCTCCCGCTGCAGCCGGAATGCTCTTCACGGTTTCCAGTGCACTGCATTCCCACTCACCACTCATTCTCCAAGTGGAAGGCGGGATGCACACATCAGCAGCCTCCTGGTCACTGCAGCCCTCGGGGAATTAACAAGGACGATGCTGCCTGCCCTTCCGAGGCTGGAGAGGCCAGCGGCTCCTCCGCCTGGGCCAGGCGTCCATCCAGCGTGTCTCTGCCACGGCGCCACTTCTCCTGGGCACATCTAGGGTTGCTTTTCCAGCAGGATCCCCTTTCTCATGGCCGGGAACTGTTTTCCCGTCAGCCCAGTGGTTTCAGCTGGAAGACCCTTGAGTTTGTCTTGTTTTGTTTTGTTTTCCTCTTCTCTTTCATTTGTTTTCAGACACCTGTATCAAGCACCAACTCTTACCTGGTCCTTTCCTTATAATAATAGCCCACACTTACACGTTGCTGTTTGTGGTGTGTGTATGTGTGTGTGTGTGTGTGTGTATGTGTGCACATTTACTTATTAAATCTCACAGTAACCCTGGGGTAAGTGCTATTATTATCCAAAGGGTGAAATAAAGGTACAGAGAGGTCAATTAAGTCCCTTAAGGTAACACAGCAAGTAAGTGGCAGAGATACAGTCTGATCCCAAAAGCATTGGATCAACATCCATACCTTAGCCACGAATCACACCCACAGCCACCCACACATATATCTGTATTTTAGGTCATTGGGGATTTTCTAAATCCAAAATGTGTTCACTGAGATAATTTCCTCCTCATCTTGACTCAGGGTACTTTCCAGGCTGCTTCTGCCTAAAATGACACCTCCGTGACCCTGCTCTCCCCCCCGGAAGACAGAGAAGAGCCCGCAGCACCACAGCTCCTGTTTGAACACGAATAGTGAGCATCTGGGGCAGGACCTGGGCTCCGGACTAGGTGCTTCATCTGTGCCCTCCCGGGGGAGAAGGCAGACGGTCACCACTGCTGACAAGGTGGAGAGGCGTTGGCACGGTTATTCCATTTTTCAGATGAGGACTCGGGCTCAGGGAGGATTCCTGACTTATTCGCTCAGGATCACGCAGACTTTTTTGTTGTTGTTGTTCTTTCCATCTGACTCTGCAAAACTGCAAACTTACGGATTCCCAATGGCTGTTCTTTCTGCCTCACCACACTGTGTCCGTGTGGTTCTGCTGGGCGAGGCATTCCCCGAGACGGCGCTCCTTTGCGAGTCATTTCTGATCTCATGGCCAACATATGAATGGAGAGACCCATCCAAGGTGAGTCCCAGATCCCAGGTCCTTGGAAGAGCTGGGCAACGTTTTGGCACCAGCAGGAAGCCCGCAATAAAGCTGAGCGCCAGAGTGGCATCCGTGGGCATCCTGGCAGCGACCGCGGGGACTTCACGACACAGTGAAGCAGCACCGACTGGGGAAGCCACCTGGGAAGCTGCTTTGCCTGGTGGGACTGCGTTTCCAAGTAAGAAAGAGAAAACAATGTCAAAGAAAGCAATCTGCCTGGTGAGCACGCACCTCCCGGGCATCCGGCAGCCTGGACACGTCTGCCCTCCGCGCAAAGCCTGGCCTGGGCGCTCTCGGAGAGGGCAGCACCGTGCACCTGATCTTAGGGTCAGGGGCTCGGCGGTTTGGAATCAGTCTGGATGCAGGCTCAGCCTCAGTGAGAACAACTGGGTCAGCCTTCAGCCTCTGTTTCATCGTCTGTAAAAAGGGGGAATAACTGCGCCTGTGTCACAGGGCTGTCGTGACAATGAAAGAAGACTCTGTGTGCGCGGACCACGCAGTGTATGCAGCCTCCCCGGTGCATACGCAGGAAGCACTTCCCGATAGCGGCTGTGCCCCGTGTGCACCGCGCTCTTGGCCAGCTCCGTCCCTCTAAGCGCCTGCTGTTCCCTCTGAACGCTCTCCCGTCAGGATCCTGCTCAATGGCAGCCCATTCGAGACCTTCCCTGACCCCACCCCACACCCCCAACCACAGCAGCTCGGATCCACCCACCTGCTTTACGCTGTTCATGGCACCACCACTACCGGGTGCTGTCCTATGTGTTACTGTGCTTCTTTGTTTATTGTCTGTCTCATTCCAAAGGACATTAGCCCTGTGATGACAGCAACTGTGTTGGATTTTTCGTGCCTAGAGCTTGTCTGCCCTATGGGGGTGGGAGAGGGTACCAAGTAGCTGCCTATTGAAGGCATGTGGGTACAAGGCCTCTCTTCTGAGTAGGTTATGATTCCATACGGTGACACAGCCTAAAGCTGGACTTTGGGCACAGGAGCTATTGGACATCTGGGGCAAGCCTTGAGTTCCAGAGCTGCCAGCAGAGTGCCTGGGAAGGCCTGGCCCATGGAGGCTCTGAGCTGCGGTCCAGGGAGCCCTACGGCCCTGAAGTGCAAAGCAACCCCTGCGCCAGGGGAGGGGATCCCACCTGCTCACTGTTTCATTTGCTCAGAAAGTTACAGCCGGAAGCGACTCTGCAACCTTGCAGAAGCTCCCCTCCCCAGAATGAATGCTTCCCGCCCTTAGTCCTCCCTTCCACTCTCCCTCCAGAATTGTTACTGGGTAGTGAGTGCAACTTCCTTGAGAACAAAAAGCATGTCTTAAAAGTAGCCTGTGGCAATGGGTAGGCAACTACTTTAAACCCAGGAATTATCTCTTAATGGCAGCCCACAGCCAGGAGCATGGTTTTCAATCAGTAAAAGCAAAAGGGAGGTTTGCTCCTGGCTCTACCTGGCTGCCACTCAGGTGCAGCCACCTGTGTTCCTCTCTCATGCCCTGCGGATGGCACCTGGTGGGGGTCAGCATGGGGCATCGTGGACAAAGCGCTGCCTCCTTCCGGCTGCTGCCTGGGGAAGGCCAGCGGAACCGGGGTAAACATGCTGGCAGTTCCTTGCTGGGGCTCCTGGGACCCCGAGAGAGGGCCAGCTGGGCACAGTAATGCGCCTGAGAGCTGTCAGCAGAGACTGACTTCGAGGCGCCTCCGACGGGCATGGAGTTTCTCCAAAGTGCAAGGCTTGTAAATTCTAAACACTGTTAGAGACGGTACTAAGAGACGTGTGGCTTCCCAAAGCCTGCAGGGAGCAGAGAAATGCAGCAAGAGAAAAAGTAAATGAAACAAAATGACAAGTGGCAAAAGGGGGAGCATGCTCCTTGAACTCTAGCAATTGGCATAGTTCACGTTAGAATTTGGTTTCTCTGTATCCACCCTGAGCAGTGACCTTGGCAAGGTAAGGAAGGAGCTGCCTTTGGACCTTAGCGGAGAGTCATTGTCTATGATGTCGACAGCGTTTCCATGGTAATGTACATGCTACATAATGTAACCATGACTGTGATTCTACTGGATAGGGCACAGGGACAGATGGATACAATCAGTAAGAGCTATAATACCCCGAATCATGAACGTGGGTGCTGGGAGAACCCAAACTGTCATGATGATGCGGTGGGGTGGGCCGGAAGTATGCACTGGAAGTATCCTGAGCCGCCCCCCCAGATATCACAAGTTTGTGCCTCACTATCCCGATTCCCTGGGCAATGTTCAGGTCTCTGGCCGTGGGTGAGATGTTTCTTCTGTTTCTTTTATTTACTTACTAGTGGTCTGGTGCACAAAATTTGTGCATGGGGGTAGGGGGTGTCCCTCAGCCTGGCCTGAACCCTCTCCAACCTGGGACCCCTCGGGGGATGTCCGACTGCCGACAGGGGGATCGGGCCTAAACCGGCAGTTGGATATCCCTCTCACAATCTCAAGCTCCGCCGGGCAGAGGATACTTCCTGAGGTCCCCTGTCAAGCCCTGCCGGGCGGGTTTGTGGCCTGAGGTCCCCCAGCATGGTGCCAGGGCAGGGGGTGTGGCCTGAGGTCCGCTGTCAAGCCCCACCAGGCGGGGGGCGCAGCCTCAAGTCCCTGCTGATTGCTCGTTAAGGCTCATTACAGAACTTGGCCTCCACTGTGGGCATAGCCATCTTGTGTTATGGAATCCCTGCCTCCGCTGTGGGTGCAGCCATCTTGACCATTATGGCATGGTGGTAAATTTGCATATTCCCTCTTTATTAGATAAGACTAGAGGCCCAGTGCACAAAATTTGTGCACGGTGGGGGTGGGTCCCTCAGCCCAGCCTGCACCCTCTCCAATCTGGGACTCCTTGGGGGATGTCCGACTGCTGATTTAGGCTCGATCCCTGTGGGACCACTGCCATCCCCCCCTCCCCCCGCCGGCCTGCTCACCCCTAACCACCTCTGTCTCAGCCCTGCCACCATGGCTTTGCCAGGAAGGACGTCCAGTCTCCCGGAAGATCTCCCGGTCTAATTAGCATATTACCCTTTTATTAGTATAGATTTTCTCCCCCAACTTGGAATGTTTCTTAGATAAACATAGCTCTTAATGAAAAAAAAACTCTGTTAGGGATTTCCTGGGCAAGGTTGTGGCCTCTCTCTGGACGGCTATACTCTCTGATGGATAAACGGAGCTCCCACTGTGGGAAATTAGGGTCCTGTTGTCCTGACCATCTCCTAGGACCGTGGTCGGCAAACCGCCAGTCTCCCGGAAGATCTCCCGGTCTAATTAGCATATTACTCTTTTATTAGTATAGATTTTCTGCCCCAACTTGGAGTGTTTCTTAGATAAACATAACTCTTAAAGAAAAAAAACTCTATTAGGGATTTCCTGGGCAAGGTTGTGGCCTCTCTCTGGACGGCCATACTCTCTGATGGATAAACAGAGCTCCCACGGTGGGAAATTAGGGTGCTGTTGTCCTGACCATCTCCTGGGGGCTTGGAGAACTGGATCCATGCCCCAGACGCTGGTCCCCACCAGACCGGGCAGACAGACAGCCCGTGACCACCAGGACCAAGACCTGGCAAGCGGATCTAAGGGCGTGTGGAGGAGCTCCATGTTGCCACTTCTATTCCCCAAACAACTCCAGGCGGTGGGAAGCTCCCCTGCCTCCTTCAGCGCCTCCCCTCGGGGGGAAATAATGGTTCCTACTTTGTGCCCCTCCCCTGATCCCAATATGTCCTTCCACATGGCACCTGCAGCATTTTGTACTGTGTTGTGGCAGTGGGTTTGCAGGTATGAACGCCTCTTGAGGACCCATGGGGGCCCTGAGCCTAGCACAGTGCCTGGAACAGACTGGATACTCACTACATGTTTGCTCACTGATTTGTCTAAGGACGCTTCCTGCTGAGGGTGGCAGGGAGTATGTTTTTACACGGGAGCAGCCTCTTCCTATAATAAAATGCAGAGAAGTGCATGTGAATCTGAACACGAAATGGGGACAGTGGAAATAGAAACCTGGAAAGATGCCTTGGGTCAGGAATGCTGACACAAATGTCCTGATCCTGTCCCCAGGGCAAGGATGGCTCTACTAGAGGGGACTCAGCTTAGCCTGAGCAATGGAGTGAGTGTTCCCTCCTCTCCTGCAGGGTGTGGTGGAATCCTTGGGGACAGGAGGGTCGTCCCAGGAGCCACGCCCCTGCGGAGGGAGGCGAGTGTGTTGGGGAAACCTCTCACGCTCAGCCAGGCCAGGCCTCCCTGGAGAGGGGTCACGGCCCACGGAGCTTGAGGAATTCCTCCCTAGCAGCGTGTCAACTGCACTCCTTTCACCAGGATTTTGGCAACGTGGATGCTTTTTTAAAGAGTAGATTTTATTCCATTGCGGACAGAAGGGCATTCAGGCTCCAGGGCCATGGGTGGGTGCCAGGTCTCCCAGCCCAGGGCCCAGGCTGCCTGCCCCACCAGCCGCGTTCTCCCTCCTGGGCCTGGGGAAGGGCCCCC
>NW_005367057.1:117276-125044 GCF_000412655.1 Myotis brandtii | reverse complement strand
GCGGCTGATGGACGGGCACTCGCTGCCAGCCGGAGAGCGCGGAACGTTCCTTCACAGAACAGCGAGCCCACCTGGGCGGGGCCTCCACGCAGCTCTCCGGCCGGTGCCTTAGCCACGCGGAAGCCCCCACTGCTCATGCAGACGCTCCTCCGTGGAGACCAGCAGGCTGGCCTCGGCCCCTGCCCTCCCCTCTCCTGGGCCTCCCACCTGCAGCCTGGGGCTCTTCTGCCGCTGCTGCCGGCCAGTGGTGCAGCCATAACTGTTAGAAGTCTCTCTTGGAACTGGCCAGGAGGAGAAAGGCCCCTTTTAGTGGGGACAGGAGTCTTTAGAGCAGTGGTTCTCAACCTTCCTCATGCCACGACCCTTTAATACAGTTCCTCATGTTGTGGTGACCCCCAACCATAAAATTATTTTCGTTGCTACTTCATAACTGTAATTTTGCTACTGTTATGAATCGTCATGTAAATATCTGATATGCAGGATGTATTTTCATTGTTACAAATTAAACATAATTAAAGCATAGCGATTAATCACCAAAACAATATGTAATTATATATGTGTTTTCCAATGATCTTAGGTTACCCCTGTGAAAGGGTCGTTTGACCCCAAAGGGGTCGCGACCCACAGGTTGAGAACCGCTGCTTTAGAGCATTCATTAAAGTCTCCCAGACAAGCTCCTGTCCAGTGTTGAGGCTTTCTGTCCCACAGGAAGGAAGAAACACATCTGTGGGGTGTGCACAGCAGAGAGCCTGGTGCCTCAGTGCCATTAATCTTATCAACGTCATTATCAAAAAGCGCCTTCTAAGCACCGGATTGCCATGACACCCAACAAGAGGAAGACTTGGGTGGGAGGCAGCTGAGCTCGAAGGGAGGAGGCCTGGATTCCCACCTCCTCTCTGCCTGTAAGTCGCCCTGTGCCTTAAGCATGGCAGGGTTTCCCTAGCCCCTCGCTAATGCTTCACTGAGTCATAGATACTGCCCTGCCCTTCCACATGAACCCAGCCCGTGCCCACAGCAGACATGGCTCATCGATCACTCTCCTGTGGAGCCTTAGAACACTGCCTCAGAAAAGTTAACACCGAGCTCCTGACAGCCAATGCTCACTGGTTTGACGGGCACTCAAGGTGAAACCTACCTGTCATCATGCCCTAAAGGAATTTTAACCTGAGAATGAAGTTCTGTGCCAAAGGACTGGCTAGGTCACTCAGAGAAAGGAGAAAGGAAGGAAGGAAGGAAGGAAGGAAGGAAGGAAGGAAGGAAGGAAGGAAGGAAGGAAGGAAGGAAGGAAGGAAGGAAGGAAGGAAGGAAGGAAGGAAGGAAGGAAGGAAGGAAGGAAGGAAGGAAGGAAGGAAGGAAGGAAGGAAGGAAGGAAGGAAGGAAGGAAGGAAGGAAGGAAGGAAGGAAGGAAGGAAGGAAGGAAGGAAGGAAGGAAGGAAGGAAGGAAGGAAGGAAGGAAGGAAGGAAGGAAGGAAGGAAGGAAGGAAGGAAGGAAGGAAGGAAGGAAGGAAGGAAGGAAGGAAGGAAGGAAGGAAGGAAGGAAGGAAGGAAGGAAGGAAGGAAGGAAGGAAGGAAGGAAGGAAGGAAGGAAGGAAGGAAGGAAGGAAGGAAGGAAGGAAGGAAGGAAGGAAGGAAGGAAGGAAGGAAGGAAGGAAGGAAGGAAGGAAGGAAGGAAGGAAGGAAGGAAGGAAGGAAGGAAGGAAGGAAGGAAGGAAGGAAGGAAGGAAGGAAGGAAGGAAGGAAGGAAGGAAGGAAGGAAGGAAGGAAGAGAGAGAGAAAGGAAAGAAATATTAAAAACCAATAAAGTAATAAACCCACCTAAATGATCTGACTGGCCAGGTAAATGATACATAATTACTAAGCAAAGATGTCCTCACTGAATCGTTTTATTTGGGTAGATCGTGGTTACCAGTATTGAAACTCACAAATCAGAAATGCCCTTTCCTTACACACAAGGAGTGTTGGAAGGCAAGGAACATTGAACATTCCCTTCCTTTCACAGACAAGGAAATGAAAGCCTCAGTGGTTGGAATTTCCTGAAGCCTCACCGTGGTGGTGGCCATTTCGCAAAAGAACCCATGCTGTCCGCTTCCCAGCCCGTGCTCTCCACCCTCTGACTCTATTGTCTTGCTTGGCATGAAAAAAAAAAAAAAAAGACACAACGATTTAAGGCACAGATAATTGATAGTTTTCAATAGTGTCTGTGGTAAAAAGTAACTAACCAATGGCCCCTCACTGAGATCATAAAAAATAAATTCTGAAACACCCCAGGGAGTGAGAACTGGGAGTCAGAACTCCTTCATTCTATTGTAGCTCAGCCTCTCCCTGTTTGGATAGCCGGGGAGAGTCACCTCACCCGTTTTTGACCTTGTTTTCAGTGCCTGTACAATGGGCTCCAATAATGCTGTCTGTACTTGCCTCCCCAGGATAGAGAAAATAAAAGCACAGTCAGAAAACTTCCCGCCCCAGGAAAACAGCAGTCATCATGAGCAGGTGATGAGCAAGCAGGTAGGGGGCTGCCATTCTGGGATCCGTGGCAACACCTGGCAAATGCCAGGATGCGTGGAAAAATGTACCACGGCTCCGGGATGACTCGGGGATTCACACGGGGGTCAGGCAGGCTTCAGACGTGGTCTTTGTTGAAATGGGAATTTCAGGGAAAGGAAAACCCAGGAGGACCTTCCAAACGATGAAGGACTGCGTCAGGGTCAGCAGGAGGCCCAAGGGGTCCCTCCTCCTCTTTCTGCTTCAGATGCCTGGAGGAGGGTCTGACAGCAGGGGATGGCCCAGCAAGCAATGCTTAATGAGTGTTAACTGGGGAGCAGCTTAAAGCATTAAGGACCAGCAGGTAGCTGATTAGCACGCAGGGAGTAGCCCAAACACATCTCCTCCTGATTGCATTCACCTGGGCACCTCGCTGGGCGTACCTGACATTGGTAGCCTACCTTTGTAGCCATATGCCCACCACACCAGGCCTTTGCCATAGCACGTGGCAGTGTGTTCACAGAAAATATCTTTCTAGGACGTGAGTGAAACATGTGCTTCTCCCAGGTCTGGCAGTTTGCCGCACTCCAGCAAAGGAACGGCTGAACCGGCTTTGTTCTCTTGCTTCAGTGGAGCCCAGACCTGTGAGAAGTCCTTCTAGGGAAGAAAGAGGCCTCTGTGTTGGCCACTAGGTGGCGCAAGAGTTCTACCAATGAGACTCCAGCTGGCCCAAGGCCCTCATAGGGAAATTCTGGAAGGAAATTTGAAGTTTCCAAGAATTTCAAACAAAGCAGGCTAGGGCCTTAGAGGGTCATCTAGTCCAAACCTATCATCTCAAGGCCAGGTAAGTGATGCTCAGAGAGAGGAAAGATGTTGCCTGGTGTAAATAACTTGTTAATGCAAAGCTGGGCATGGAAACCAGGTCCCCTACCTCTGGATCCATCTCACTCAGCCCAACCACCTTGGTTTTCTCTCTCTAGTTATGTGTGTCTCCGATTCTTGGCCACTACTAAAGCAGGAGGCAGCTTTGGTGTTGAGGATTAGACACAGAAAAACAGGAAGGGAGTGGAATTGTTAGGTCTCCTCCCCAGTGTTAGGTTCGCTGAAGGAGGAACACACGAGGCCAGAAGTGATAAGATGACCTATAAATTTATTAGGTCACCTACACACCAGATGGGCTGAGCCCCAAAATGGTGCCAGCACACAGGGATGGGGAGTCAGAGATTTTAAAGGACTCTAGGCGTGCTTTTTCGGCAGGGAATTCTCTGGGTGGGATCCTGGACAAGTCCGGAGGGGAGAGATAATAGTCTTAGCAAATGGAAGGTGGTCTAAGCGAAAGGGAAGGTTGGTGGTGAAGTAGACTAAAAGTCAGTTCCCAGGGGAGAGGGTATCCATTCAATTATTTGATCAGACCTAACACCCAGCAGTGTGGATTGGTCCTCACAGATGACCAAATGTCAGAGAATACCACAAGGTATAGAGAAGTCTCCTGTGATCCTGCCCAGGCTGTGCCTCTGGGGGTACGTCGTCCTACGTGGAACTGTAATTGGCCAGATCATAAGGGTCAAAGGCAGGTGGGGATCTTAATGCAAACTCTGCTCTGCTCACCACTCACCGATGTGAGCCGCTCACATCCCCAAGCCTTGGTTTCCTGGCTTACTAAAGCAACATGGCAAAGGGAGGGTCAATTTCTGCCATCAGGTTTCCAGCCAAGACCGCGGGGACCCAGAAAGTGAACCTGCCATTGTTTCTATTTTTCTGTTTTTCACTTTTTTTTTCCTCACATATGCCCTACCATGTTCCAGAAGGAAAGGAAAATACAACTGAACAGTAGGGATAGTTTATTACTAGAGATAGAGATCAAGAACTATTTAATGGTAATGATTATTCATTGAACAAAATAGATCCAAAAGTATTTATTAGATGCCAAGTTTGTTTTGCTATATGAGTCTATTTTATTTGACATTCTATCAGCCAGAAATCACATTTCTTTGGCATCTGCATTTTTTCTGCTAAGTAATGATTCCTATCTCTCTATATAAAAGGTCAATATGCCGTAGCCGGTTTGGCTCAGTGGATGGAGCATCGGCCTGCGGACTGAAAGAACCCAGATTCGATTCCGGTCAAGGGCATGTACCTTGGTTGCTTTTGGGTTTGTGCAAGGAGGCAGCTGATCAATGTTTCTCTCTCATCGATGTTTCTAACTCTCTATTCCTCTCCCTTCCTCTCTGTAAAAAATCAATAAAATATAAAAATAAAAAAAATAAAAGGCCAATATGCTAAGTGTCCGACCATCCAACTGGTTGCTATGACACGCACTGACCACCAGCAGGCAGATGCTCAATGCAGGAGCTGCAGAGTTGCAGTGACTTGGCAGTGGGGGTTCTTAGGTGACACACCCAGAAATCAGAGAGGAGGGAGCCCAATTCCTCATGGGCCGTAAGATTCCACCTTCAGCCATGGATTATGTTGTTGCTGAGGCACACTTGCATTTGCGTTCCACACTCTGTGTGACAGCAACTTTGCAGAGTGCCCTCTTGCACTCCGGGACCCCTCGGGGAATATTGGAGAGCCGGTTTCACCTAATCCCTGCAGACCAGGTCGAGGGACCCCACCTGCCAAAGGGACCCGGCTCACTCCGCAGACCACGAGAGGCTCCAGGGCGTGTCCAGCCCCTCTTGCCCAGTCCCACCGCGCCGGCCACCTTCTAATTAATTTCCTTTCAATGTGCACGAATCCATGCACCGGGTCCCGACATATGCAAATTAGCCGCCATCTTGGCTGACAGTTAATTTGCATATACTCACTGATTAGCCAATGAAAAGGGTAGCGGTCGTACGCCAATTACTATGTTTCTCTTTTATTAGTGTAGATGAGGCGTTCACACTAGTGGAAGGTCCAGAGGGCAGGCTGTGCCCTGGTTTGAACTTTTTCTGCCACTTGTGAGTTGGGTAACGTTGGGCAATCCTGTAACCTCACTAATTTCTATACTTCTCATCTCTGAACTGGAATCACACTTTGATTCTCAACTATCTTACAATGACATAGAAGGCCACCTAGCATGAAGAACTTGCCTTCTAAATACCCTTCTCCAATAAGAGGGACTAGGGCCCCTTTGGAAAAGTGGATGATTGTAGGATCAAAGCAAGACAAATCCAGGATAAATCTGGAGCCTTTTGGTGGTACCAGAAAATAAGGAAATGGTACCTCTTCCCTCCCCCAGGACAGTGGTGTGTCAAAGGAGCTAACCTGAAAGGGTCCCCAATGGCCAGAGCTGGAACGATTTGAGCAGCAAAATAATGATAGTATTGAATTATAATTCAAAGAATAAAAGAAATATCCTTGAGTCAATACTGATATAAATAGTTGAATAAATAGCATTAATAGGGGAGAAGGGGCAGATATTCTTTACAGAAGAATTACAATTAATAAATGAGGGAATGAGGATAAAATTCATCTTTAGAACACCATAGCCAAGATCCACAGGTGGGTGCTAAAATTAGTGGGAAGAAGATTGAACAGGTTACTTGAAGGAGGTTAGTGTCAAAGTATCTCTACCAGGACTCTTATCAATTGCCAAGGGACACACAATCACTTTACAGTGGGAAGACCCAGCAGCTACCACCCTAAGAAATGATCATGGTCAACATCACCAGTGATAAGGCATACTGACATCACGTACCCCCGCGTATGATAGACTGAGATGGGCACATGGCATACTTGACATTCTTGATAAAAATGCATTACGTGAACCTAACCATAAGAAAACATCCAACAGACCCAATCTGTGAAATATCCTACAAAAATAACTGACCAGTACTTTCCAAAGTGTCAAGGTCATGAAAGATGAGGAAAGACAGGAGCTGTCACAGATTGAAGGAGACCAAAGAGACAGGACCACTAAGTGGAATGTGGGAACCTGGGCTGGAGCCTGGAACAAAAATGAGCATTAGTGTCGCTTGCCCAGGGGGCAGTGGGAGATGTGCCGGAAGGAGCCTGGCCCAGCCTCCGTGCTGTACAAATATTATAACTTTTGCATGTGCCTCAATAGGAAAGAGGCAGCACCGAAACTGAGGACCCGGACGATGGTGGACCTTCCTACTACCCCTCTAGCTTCCGTACTGCAGATTGGCAAAGGGCTAAGCTCAAGACAGAAGGCTGTATCAGTTTTAGAATGCTTTAAGTTGCAAAAATCTAATTACTCTGCTGACAGTGGCCTAAACCACAGAGTCACTGAATCATCTGACCTGAGGAACAGAGTGAAAAAATAGAATGAGATCACAATGGTCAAGTTGCTAAATTACTTAAAAAAATGAAATAGGTTGAGGCATGAGGGATGATTCTAATTTTTTTAAAAAATTGTTTTCAATTACAGCTGATATACAATATTATATTAGTTTCAAGTGTGTAACATAGTGATTAGACATTTATATACCTCACGAAGTGATCCCACTGATAAATCTAATACCGCCTGGCACCATACAAGGTTATTACAATTCTAGAGGCCCGATGCACGAAGATTTGTGCAAGAATGGGCCTTCTTTCCCCTGGCTGCCGGCACCGCCTTCGCTCCGGCTGGAGCCACCTTTCTGCCTTCGTTCAGGCTCAGAGCCGCCTTTCCACCTTCCCACACTGCCCAGAGGCCCAGAGCGGCTGGGGCTGTGTAGAACGCCTATGTCGTCACCATGGTGATGACACAAGCATCCCGCTCCGCCCCACCCCGGCTGCTCGGTGACTGTGTATGCAAATTAACCCGCCATATTTGTTTGGTTAATTTACATACTCACTTCTGATTGGCTGGTGGGCGTCATGAAGGTACAGTCAATTTGCATTTTTCTCTTTTATTAGTGTAGGTTATTGACTATGCTGTACTTCACATCTCCATGACTACTTTTTATAACTGCTAATTTGTACTTCTTAACCCCTTTCACCTTTTTTGTACTTCTTAATTCCTTTCACCTTTTTTATCCATCCCCTTAACCCCCCTCCATCTGGCAACCATTTATTTGTTCTCTGTATCTATTAGTTTGTTCCTGTTTTATTTATTTTGTGTTTTAGATTCCACTTATAAGTGAAATGACACAGTATTTGTCTATGTCCATCTGACTTATTTCATTTAGCATAATACCCTTTAGGTCAATTCATGTTGTCACAAATGGCAAGATTTCATCCACTTCTTTTTCTTTTAAATTAATTAATTAATTTTTCTTAAATTCTTTATTGTTGAAAGTATTGCATATGTCCCCTTTTTTCCCCCATTGCCCTCTCCCAGCCCACCCCCACATCC
>NW_005367057.1:113319-116744 GCF_000412655.1 Myotis brandtii | reverse complement strand
GATGTGCCCGCAACCAAGGTACATGCCCTTGACAAGAATCGAACCTGGGACCCTTCAGTCCACAGGCTGACACTCTATCCACTGAGCCAAACCAGTTAGGGCCATTTTTAATTTTTTGAGGACACTCCATACTATTTCCCACAGAGTCTGCACCAGTCTGCAGTCCCACCAGCAGTGCCCGAGAGTTCCCTTTTCTCCACATTTTTTCCAACACTTGTCGTTTGTTGATTTGCTGATGATAGCCATTCTGACAGGTGTGAAGTGATATCTCATTGTTGTTTTGATTTGCATCTCTCGGGTAATTAGTGACTTTGAGCATTTTTTCATATGCCTCTTGGCCTTCTGTATGTCTACTTTTGAGAAGTGTCTATTTAGGTCCTTAGCCCATTTTATGATTGGATTGTTTATCTTCCTTGTGTTAAATTATATGAGTTCCCTATAGATTTTGGAAATTAAATCTTTATCATAAGTAACATTGACAAATATTTTCTCCCATGCAGTGGGCTTTCTTGTCATTTTGTTGATGGTTTCTTTTGCTGTACGGAAGCTTTTTATTTTGATGTATTCCCATTGTTTATTTCCTCCTTAGTTTCCATTGTGCTAGGAGATGCATTGGTAAACATATTGCTACGAGATATGTGTGATATTTTGCTGCCTATGGATTTTTCTAAGATTTTTATGGTTTCCCGTCATCCATTTCTTCTGTATCTATTCATCTATCAATGGAAACTGAGGCTACTTCCATATCTTGGCTATTGTAAATAACGCTGCAATGAACATAGGGGTGCATATGTCTTTTCAAATTAGTATTTTGGATTTCTTCAAGATAAATACCCAGAATTGGAAAGAATTCTATTCTTGTTTTAACTAGCCTGGGAACTTAACCGTTGACTCTTCCAGGCCTGCATCAATGCCTGCATATACATCAGACCTCTAGACAACCCTCTGATTAGCCACTGAAAGATGGAGGAAAGGATGCTCATGTATTCAGACCACCAGTCATCTAGAGATGACCTCAGAACAATCCAGAAGCTACGAATGCAGGACTGATTCTTCTCAAGGATGTACTTTTTACTCTAAGAACTCTTAGCTTGTCTTTCTTCAGGACACTCTGGGTATTGCCTAGATGTGTTTCCAGTTTGCAAACTCTAAGAACCTCAAATAAATCTTTATCATTGACTTCTAGCCAAGGTCTCCAGACTCTTTGAGTTCATTCGACATACCCAGCAGCGAGGCGAGCAGTCCCAGAGTTAGTTGGGCAGTCAGCGATGCAGGGCGTCAGGGAGCACCTCCACCTTCTTCTGGCCTTCCTGTCATGGTGACATGGTTATGGCAGTCCCGAACATCGCATTCTCACATGACAGCACCCAAAGCGGAAAGAGGAATCTCATCCTCTGCCTTTTCTAAAATTGATTTTTAGAGACAGTAGAAGGGAGAGAGAAAGAGAAACATTGATGTGAGAGTGGAACATGGATCGGCTGTCTCCAGCACGCCCCCTACCAGAGATGAGAGAGAGAGAGAAACATTGATGTGAGAGTGGAACATGGATCAGCTGTCTCAGGCACACCCCCTACCAGAGATCAAGCCCACAACCTGGGCATGTGCCCTGACCAAGAATCAACCAGCAACCTTTTGGTGCATGGGACTAACGAAGATCCAATCAACTGAGCCACAGTGGCCAGGGCTCCTCCCATGCCTTTTATGACCGAGGAAACTACATTCCCAACTTCCCCAGCAGACTTCATTTCTATCTGCAAAAGAGAATGGGAAAGCACATGTTTAGTAAACTCAACTTCTAGTTTCAGGCAGGCCAGGAAGATGGGGTTGGAAATGTACTATTTTTATCTCCCACTTAAAGACAAGGAAGCTAGAATGTGAGGAGGTTACAGTTATACTTGCCCAAGTCACACAGTTGGAAATGACAGAATTCAGATTAAAATTCAGGAAGGTCTGATCTTGAGCCCAGATTCCACACACCTCTGGATGCTTCCCTCACCTGCTGTACAGACTGCATCAAGTTTAACAACTTGCCCATTCATTGTATTTCCTGGCTCTTCCCATTAACCTTCCATTAAGGTTCAATATTGTAAATTCTTTCCATCAGGCAGAGAGGCACGTGCAGAGTCTGCCCAGCATAGCAGGGGAACTGAAGCTACCAATGATACAATAGAACTCCTAGGGAGCAGTGGTGATGGATGCGTTTGTGTGGACGAGGCCATGCAGTGAAATGTTCAGCAGAGTAGCTGGAACGCTATCAGTCAGACAGGGACAGCTGATGAATGCTTGCTGTTCAGTAGCATTTTTGCCATGGAAATAAAGTTCAAGGGGAAGGTCAGTTCTCAGTCATCCAACAGGCTTGTAGTGTACCTTGAGCATGGTGCAATTTCAGTGATTTCTCTCCATGATTTTCAATGCTGTTCTCATTGGAAAATGGATTTTAATTTCTGACAGGTTATGCTAGGACTCAAATGCCCCTTGTTGTCATGGTGATTCAAGGGCTTCTTCTAACAAGTGGGTGAGGAAGCGTGGGTGGGGGAAATAATTTATTAACTCTACATGTGTGGAGCCACAGGTAGGGAGCCAAGCTTGAGGTATAACAGAGGAGAATTATGCCTCAGGGGACCTGAACTCATGGGTGTGGGCAGAGAGGGTCCAAGCTCCAGGTGAATGTGTCTACCCAGAAGGCCAGGCTGTCCCAGAGCTGCAGCTCAGGAACCAGGGAGACAGTGAGCCAGATGGGACCCAGGGACGAAGTAGTGGAGTAAAGAAATGCCACTCAATCTAACTGGTAAAGAGCACCACCAGCTCCCAGTGCCCTGGCTCAACGTCACCCTGACTCCTGAACTGTCGCTCCTGAGGCAGTCTGGCATTTCTGCCCTGCTGGATGTTGAGATTAGACTGTAGGGGATCTGATAAGCAGAATGATAGCTCTCCTTAAATACCCAGTCCTAACCCCAGGAACCTGTAAATATGTTACCTTACATGGCAAAAGGATTTGGCAGATGAGATTAAGGCTTTTATTTATTTTTAAATTTTTATTTTTATTGGTTTGAGAGAGAGAGAAACATCAATTTGTTGTCCCACTCATTTATATATTCACTAGAGGCCCGGTGCACGAAATTTGTGCACAGGGAAGTGGGGGGGGCAGTCTCCCCTCAGCCCAGCCTGCACCCTCTCTAATCCAGGACCCCGGGGATTGGGCCTAAACCAGCAGTTGGACATCCCTCTCACAATCCTGGACCGCTGGCTCCTAATCGCTCACCTGCCTGCCTGCCTGGTCGCCCCTAACTGCCCCCCCTCCACTGGCCTGATTGCCCCTCACTGCCTTTATGTACCAGCCTGATTGCCCCTAACTCCTCCCCCCTTGCCGGCCTGGTCACTAACTGCTCCCCTGCCAGCCTGATTGCCCCTAACTGCTCCCCTGC
>NW_005367057.1:106507-113259 GCF_000412655.1 Myotis brandtii | reverse complement strand
TGGTCGCCCCCAACTGCCCCCCTCTGCTGGCCTGGTCACCCCATGCAGCCTGTTTGTTCAGTCATTTGGTCGTTCCTCACTAACCCCTCTGCCGGCCTGGTCGTAGGCAGCCATCTTGTGAGGGTGTGAGGGTTAATTTGCATATCATCTTTTTATTATATAGGATTGGTTGTTTCTTGTATGTGCCCTGACCAGAGAACAAACCCACAACCAATGAAGCTACCCAGCGAGGCCGAGATTAAGGATTTTTAAATGGGGAGGTTATCCTGGGTTACTATGATGGGTCCAATGTAATTACCAGGGTCCTTATGGGAAAAGGCAGGGGCAGCAGGGGCAGAGACAGATTTGAAGATGCTCTAATGTTGACTTTGAAGATGGAGGAAGGAGCATGGGCCCAGGTCTGGAGGCAGCTTTTTGCAGCTGAAAGACAAGGAACTGGATTCTCCCTCGGTCTTCAGAAGGGACCCAGCCCTGACGATGCCCTGATTTTAGCCAAATAAGACCCATTTTGGACTCATTACGTCCAGAACTGTAAGAGAATAAATGTGTTTGTTTGAAGCCACTCAGTCTGGGGCAGCAGCCATAGGACACTAATACACAGTGGTGGAAGTGGGCGCCCAGGTGAGTGCCACAGACAAGGATGAGATGGTCCAGGTGTGGCAGACACAGGTGGGAGGACACATCCAGCTGCCCAGGCTCTCTGTGCTCCCCTCTACTACAGTCTACATCTGTAAGCTATTCTCACCACCCCAGGCCCCTCCCAAAAGCCGGTGCAAGACTCCTGTTTGGAGCTCATCATCCACCTCTCGTCTCCGTGCTGGACATACACAAAACAACTTCTTTCCGGGCAAAGGGCTGATTACTAGCCCTTGATTTCAGGGGCTGCGGCCCATCTCCTGGGCCCCGAATGGCCCCAATGTGTTTCTCTTCCCAAGTGGTTTCCTTGTTCTCCTTTTAAATGACTGGGCGGTGGTACTGCTTGCTCACTCTGGCTTCCCTGGGAGTCTCGGTTCATTACATCCATTAGCACTTCCCGCTCCTTCCCGGCAGGAGACCTGCAGAAGCGTCAGTTGTTTGTCATGCGCCACAAAGGAGCCAAACACCTGCGGCCAGCCTCCTATGACCTCACCTGGGTCCAGTACCACTCTTTGGATGTGATTGGGTTCCTGCTGGCCTGTGTGGCAAGTGCTACATTTGTCATCACAAAATGTTGTCTGTTGTGTTACCAGAAGTTTGCTAAACCAGGAAAGAAGAAGAAAAGGGAGTAGTTGTTTCAGAGGCCTGAAGCTGATATGCCTCCTTTGGTTCATTCAGCACAATGAAGTTGTAACATAAGGATCCCTTCCTCCTGTGACAAAATGACTTTTTACAATTTATCTTCTCAAATCAAAATTGTTTTCAAGTGATTTACTGTCTGTTTAAGAGTTAAAAATATTCATGCCAAAGAGAAAAAAACTGGGCAAACATGAAATAACAATAAAACAATGTGGGTATTTATTGAATTTTATTATATTAATTCCAAAGTTATACCAAAAAATGATTAAGCTTTATTATGTTTCCAACACTGGGCATAAATACAAGAACATTATATAATTTATTCACAATATTAGTGTTAGGTTAGGTGGCTCAGGAGGCGGCGCAAGAAATAGAGAGTCCAGTGAATCAGAAAAGAAAGGAAAGGAAAGTTTATTCTGCGTCCCCGGGAGACCCACGTACCCCCAAAGACAGGGCACGTGGATTCACGCCAACATGGAGGGGGGCGCTTTTTTTATACTGTGGTTGGGTGAGGGGCGGGGACATGAGCTGAGGCATTCAGCTGAGGAAGCTTCAGCTGCAGGGGGGTCAGCCAGGCATTCAGGAATGAGTCAGTATCTGTGTGGGGGTATGTGGATTCAGGGAGAAGAAGCCGGTATCTGTGTCTGGCACGTTGATCTGTGAGAAATTCCAGGGGGAGTCCATTGTCTCATCACATGTCTGCATGTATCCGATCCTGGGCTCTCTCCGACCTAACAAATAATTCCAAAAATCCAGCTGCATTTTTGTTTTTAAGAACTTTTTTTTCTCATTATCTAGCCAGAGCTATGAATAATAGGAACTTTTATACAAGTGCAAGCTCGGTATGGGTCCAATGTGAAGTTAATTGGAAGGACATTGGACAGCTGAAAAACTGGCTCAGAACACCAAAATATATTATTATATTACAAAAACTCATCAACATCCAGGACTATATTACACTCACAACAACAATGAACGTATGTGCCCTTTGGAAGCTTCTAGTGAAACAACGGTAAAATAATATGCGTGCTGCCACCCCTTCCTGTTGAGACAGGCGAGTAAGCCAGGACAAGTGCCCTAGGGAAACTGATTAAAGTCCCGGTGTTGGCAAATGGGGTCGATACATACGATTGCCACTGGAGGGGCAGTCAGTGGGCTGACTGACTGTGATGTAATGGTTATAGAACACCTAGTGCAGACCTGTTCTTGGGTTGTAAACTGGTTATCTGTGTTTCCAGATGCTGCAGGTCAGGCCTGAGATGTTACCACTCACCCCTGAAGGGTCCCTGAGAAAGCTGGGGGGCCGGGGGAGGGGGGAGGACATGGGAGGACTGGGCTGAGGGTGGAAGGGGAGAACTATCATTTATTAATGATGTCAATGAGCCAGGCACAGTGCCAGAAACTTTGACATCTCACTTGGATATCTCTCTATTTCTCTCAAACCCAACGAGGCCGGCAGTTGTCCTTCAGGTGACCTTCAGCAGTGCCGGTTGTCGGTTACACACCGCTGCCAGAAATGGGTTGTAAATTGCACGCTGTGTTCATTTGTTTATCTTTGCAATATGCACACTGTTAAAGGACATAAATCATGTGCAGTAATGGATTTCCTTTCTATAAAAGAGGTTAATAACATTCCCTACTTAATAGTGCGCCCATGAGAATGACATGAGGCAATGCACCTAAGACTCAGAAGTCTGCCACACAGCACCCACCCAGAGTTCCCTTTCACCCTGCAATTGCTCTAATGATGATGACTGATGCTGTTTTGGTTTATTTAGAGTTACATGTTTTGTTTCCTTTTCAAAATGAAGCTAATTTTCTCCAGATAACAGAAGTAATACATGAAAAACATAAAATACAGACCAACAATAAATAATATTTAACATATTTAATATGCTGGCTAGAATATTTTAGATACTTTCTGTGTACATGTGCCCATACATACAAGCACACACACACACACACACACACACACACACACATTTGAAGCTATCAAAAATTTATTTAACCCAGAAAGCAGTCATTCATTTAACCACTCACTCACTTAGCCAGTAAAAGTGATGGAGAACTTGCCGTGCCTGGGACTGGATAAGACCTTGAGCAAATGCTGCCTCCACGCTGTGTTCATTTGTTTATCTTTGCAATATGCACACTGTTAAAGGACATAAATCATGTGCAGTAATGGATTTCCTTTCTATAAAAGAGGTTAATAACATTCCCTACTTAATAGTGCGCCCATGAGAATGACATGAGGCAATGCACCTAAGACTCAGAAGTCTGCCACACAGCACCCACCCAGAGTTCCCTTTCACCCTGCAATTGCTCTAATGATGATGACTGATGCTGTTTTGGTTTATTTAGAGTTACATGTTTTGTTTCCTTTTCAAAATGAAGCTAATTTTCTCCAGATAACAGAAGTAATACATGAAAAACATAAAATACAGACCAACAATAAATAATATTTAACATATTTAATATGCTGGCTAGAATATTTTAGATACTTTCTGTGTACATGTGCCCATACATACAAGCACACACACACACACACACACACACACACACACATTTGAAGCTATCAAAAATTTATTTAACCCAGAAAGCAGTCATTCATTTAACCACTCACTCACTTAGCCAGTAAAAGTGATGGAGAACTTGCCGTGCCTGGGACTGGATAAGACCTTGAGCAAAGCCGTGCTGCCTCCCGGAGCTCTCAGGTGCTTGCACAGCTTGAAAGGAGTGAGTCTATGAAGCATGGGGAGACACAACCCTGGCTGGCAGGAGGCAGGGCTGGCCTGCGGCTTCTTCAAGGCAAATTCTTTTCTCAGGAGCCTGAGGGTAGGGATGTCCCTGCCCCTCCTCCCCGCATGCACTCCTTCCTGCATCCCTCCCTCCCCCAGCACACGCACTGGCCAAGGTGGTGGGGACACCCATGGCTCCAATAACTTTGTACGATTTGGGGGGTTTTGTGAAAACAAAGATCTTAATTTCTAATAGGGAAACATAACTGTTTCAGCAAAAACAAACAAACAAACACTCTCATTCACTGATTAACTATGAGCAAAGCCATAGGAGTACTATTTGCTGCTGGCCATCAATCAGACTTAATCCATTGGGTGGCCACGGCCATCACTTGGACCCAGCCGTGTTCAGGAAAAATGTGGGTGCTCCAAACTACCACCATGACTGCCAGCAAGCTCCGCACAGTTGCTGGGAAGGAGTGGTGGGTGTGTATTATTTATGTTCTCCATTCAAAACAAACTCAACAAAAGAACAAACCTTGCCTTCTGTGGGCAACGTTAGCAGCTCCCACGTGGTGCTCCCCGAACTTTCTGCGGAGGCGGGCTGGGCGTTCAGTGCGCTTGTAGGTGCGGCCTGCAGCCATCTCTTCCCTCCCAGCTGAATTCTCTCTGGGAAATGGGGGAGGAGGAGAGGGGAGAGAGGTGAGGAGAGCGGCTTGGAGAAAGGCATGTGCCCCTTTTGTGATGGAGGATACATGCCCATCCAGGCTGCCACTCACTGCACCCGTGACCCAAGTCCATTCTCCAGGGGGAGTGTGAGATTGTGTGTGTGAGGAAGAAGGAAGGTGAAGGGCAGGGGTGTAAAGAGAAGGAGGAAGGCGGAGCAGGGACGGGAAGCTTAGACACACAAAGTGAGGCTACTTGTAGCTTCCTGACCATAATTTAACTCTAAAAGGCATTGTGATAGTTCTAGCTGTGGGGACTAAAATATATTAATACGTTTCCTCCCACCTTCTAAGTTCTTCCAGCTGGGCCAATAAGCAAATTAACAGAGATGGATTAACAGGAGAAAATCAGTTTAATACATAAGCCTGGGAAGTTCACATAGAGATGATAAATACATGAAAAGTCCAAAGACAGTGAGGCAACATTGAGTAGACAAGACATTTTGGACAAAGGAGAAAGTGGGGTGCAGGGTATCAGATTTCAGAGGTGAAAATGGGTGATTTACAGGGAGTGGAGGAACAGCTGAATACACTTGGTAGGAAAATCCCTGCTGGGAGATTCAGAAACAGTGGGGCACAGGGAGTGTGTAGCTACCAGGCACCTGCCTGAAGCCCTCTGTGTACCACACAATTCAAATTAGGCCAAGGTAGCATCCGAAGGTCTCCTTCCTCAAGCAAGTTTCTCTGTCTGAATCTCTTGGGCAGGAAAGGGGGAGGGTCAAAGGTTCTTTCTGAGCCTTTTGTTTCTTAATAAACAGCTTAAAATCAATATCCCCCAAAGCAGCTTCCCATAGAATTTTGGCCCCTTCAGAGCCTCTCACAGATGCTTATGCAAACAGCCGCAGGGAAAGCACCCACCGTGGGCGAACACTGTGTTCTGAGGGATGCACGTGGGTCATGAAATTAATGTGTAGTAACATGTGACATGAACATAATACAATGAAAGACGTGGATTCATGATGACATACAGCGGAGTGAAGTCAGAACCGGAGCTGGTGTGTGTGAGAGAGAGACAGAGAGAAAGATCCCTTGAAACAATTAAAAATACTTAAACTGTATGGTTTTTAATGCCACACACGGCACGTTGTCATGCTCAGAGTGACTTGTGCTAAGAAACGTGTAAATGCACATTTTAAAGATCAAACATGACCTTGGAGATTATGAAATCCCCTGAAGACTGTTGTTCCTTGGCACACACTCTGAGCAGTGGCATCTGCTACCTTCCGTGAAGATGGGCACTGCCAGGGTTTTCTCTGCCTTTGTTCCGCTCAGGGACGCCTCCTTACTGAGACCACCGCCTCACACCTGTGGTGGTCACAGAGGACCCCCGCTTCCTGCCCGCAGCTGCCCGGGGACCAGAGCCTTTCCAGGACTGCCAATCCCTCAGCAAAGGCAGGGCAGGCAGAGATGGCATGTCTCTAAGTTAAGATTATTTCCCCCCAGACTGGGAGAAAAACAATACAAAACGTATTAGAGAAATGTCTACACTTTCATTTTCTTAAGGGTATTTCTCTTTTAGAAATAATGGCATAGGCAGTAAAATCTCAGACATCTCACATAGCAGAATTTTCACTAGGGCAAGGGAAACAAAGGAAAAAATTAACAAATGGGACTACATCAAACTAAAAAGCTTCTGCACAGCAAAAACAAAAATAAACCATCAACAAAATGAAAAGGGAACCTACTGTATGGGAAAACATATTCACCAATAATACATCTGATAAGGGTTTAATTTCCAAAATATACAAAGAACTCATACACGTAACACCAGGAAGACAAACAATCCAATTAAAAAATGGGCAGTCTAGCCCATGTGGCTCAGTGTTTGAACGTCGACCTATGAACCAGGAGGTCACGGTTCCATTCCCTGTCAGGGCATATACCCAGGTTGCAGGTCCAATCCCCAGTAGGAGGCCTGCAGGAGGCAGCCAATCAATAATTCTCTCTCATCACTGATGTTTCTATTTCTCTCTCCCTCTCCCTTCCACTCTGAAATCAATAAAAAATATATACA
>NW_005367057.1:102497-106454 GCF_000412655.1 Myotis brandtii | reverse complement strand
CAATAGACAACTCTCCAAAGAAGACATACAGATGGCCAATAAACATATGAAAAGATGCCCAATGTCACTAACCTTCAGAGAAATGCAAATTAAAACCTCAATGAGATATCACCTCACACCTTGTCAGAATGGCCATCATCAAAAAAAATCAACAAACAACTGCTGGTGAGGATTCGGAAAAAAAGGAACACGTGTGCACTATTGGTGGGAATGCATATTGGTGCAGCCACTGTGAAAAGCAGTATGGAGGTTCCTCAAAATATTAAAAATGGAACTGCCATTTGACCCAGCGATCCCACTTCTGGGGATATATCCTAAGAATCCCGAAACAACAATCAGAAAGAATATATGCACCCCTTTCATAGCAGCATTATTTACAACTAGAGGCCCAGTGCACAAAATTCGTGCACTGGGGGAGGGTTGTCCCTCAGCCCAGCCTGCACCCTCTCCAATCTGGGGCCCCTGGGAGAGGGTGTCCCTCAGCCCAGCTTGCACCCTCTCCAATCTGGGACTCCTCGGAGGATGTCTGACTGCCTGATTAGGCCCCACCCCTAAACCGGCAGTCGGACATCCCTCTCAGAATCCAGCACTGCTGGCTCCCAACCGCCCAACCACTTGCCTGCCTGATTGCCCCTAACCGCTTCTGCCTGCCAGCCTGATCACCCCCTAACCATTCCCCTGCCAGCCTGATCGATGCCTAACTGCTCCCCTGCCAGCACAATTGCCCCCAACAGCCCTACTCTGCCAGCCCGGTCACCCCCAACTGTGCTCCACTGCCAGCCTCGTTGCCCCTAACTGCCCTCCCCTGCAGGCCTGGTTGCCCCCAACTGCCCTCCCCTGCAGGTCTGGTCACCCCCAACTGCCCTCCCCTGCAGGCCATCTTTGACCACATGGGGACAGCCATCTTGTGTGAGGGTGTGATGTCAATTTGCATACTACCTCTTTATTATATAGAATAGCTGAGATCTGGAAACAGCCTATCATTAGATGAGTGGGTAATAAAGCTGTGATACATTTACACCATGGAATACTATACAGCTGTAAAAAAAGAAGGAGCTCCTACCCTTTGACACAGCATGGGTGGACCTGGAGACTACTATGCTAAGAAAAATAAGCCAGTTAGAGAAAGACAAGTAGCATGAGATCTCATTTATGGAATCTAATGAACAAAATAAAGTGATGAACAAAGCAGGTCCAAAGGTATGGATGCATGGAATAACAAATCTCAGTGTATGTGTGTGTGGAAGGGGGGGAGGGGGCAGTTAGGAAGAGATTAACCAAAGAACATATATGCATAACCCATGGACAGAGACTACAGAATGGGGTGGGGGTGGGGGGGAGAGGAGGGCAAAAAGGGAGAAAATGGGAGACATCTGTAATACTGTCAACAATAAAATAACATAAATAAAAGTTAAACAAATTTAGAGAAATCTGTACACTTTCGTTTTCTTAAGGGTGTTTCTTTTCTCGGGTAAAAATAACATGGTGGACCCTGCCCCTTGCCGCTACCACCTCCCTGGAAGGACCCCTAGGATGGTCCAGGGACTGCGGGTTTTATTTGCGGGTGCCCCAGGGAATGTCCCATTGGCACTGATGTGAGAAGAGGTCTGGGCGACTGACACACGCCCTGTTCTTGCTGTTTGCCTGGGAATAAAATCCCTAGTCGGTGCATAAAATCTGAAAGCACAAAATATAAGTTGTAAAAAAGAGGGGAGGAGGGCTGCAGCGTTTGCATGGCCTCACAGGCATTCCCTGGAAGTCGACCCGGTTTGTTTCTGGGGACGGCCCATGCCTCTGCTCCACGTGCAGCATCTTTGCTATAGCGCCTCTTGCTCCGAGGCCGAGGCCTCGTCAGGAGACGCCGAGCTTCAGACCCCGCACCTCGGAGTCGGGGAAACGACAGCCCCCCGAGACCAGGAGGCGGCCCGTTTCCTGTAAAGGACCAGACAGGAGACACTTGACACTTGCCGGGGCCAGAGGTGAGATGGGCTCCCTGTTCTCACTGCAAAGCCCATAGACCTTGGGGTTTTACCATCCACATTGACAACTGTAAGCACCATCCTTCGTTCTCGCCCTGGACAGAATGCGTGGCAGGTGGGCAGTCACACCCCTTGGCAGCCGCTCCAAGGTGTCTGCTAAGACTCAGCTTAACTGCCTCTAAGCCACAGAGCACTCACCACCTCTCCACGTAGCCAAACCCACCGAGGGCAGCCACTAGTCACATGGCCAGAAACACTGCCTTGTACTGAACCGGAATTTGCCTTCTGCATTTCATTCCTGAGGAATCACTTTAAGAACAGACTTAAAGTTCTAGGAACCCTTTTGTGTACCACCTTCTCTTGGTGTGTTAGTCGTGGAAAGGAGCGAGTGCGTTGTGCTGCGGTGCAGAGCAGCGGGGCTGGAGTTTCCGGACCCTCCAGGTCCACCAAGTCCTGCTTCTCTTTTCAGCCTTTCTGCCTGGTCTCTTCCTACGGGGAGGTCACGCCTGTCTCTCCTCATGGTGTCCGCCTGCGGAGGCGCTTGGCCCCTCTTCTAATTAAAGGCGTCTGATCTTGCAGCGGACTGAACACTAGCCCCCGGGCCTCGGGTACTTGACTCACATTCTTTAATCCGTGAAGTATTTAAGTATTTAAGAGGCTGTTTCTTTCTCATCTCCCTCCCAGCCACCCACCCTCCTTTATTACCAGGTCGGTTGGTGTGCCAGCAAATGTAAACGTTTGCCAACAATCATTCCCACCGTTTGTGTCGTTGGCGGATGGTAACTTCCTGGAGGGCAGGGACTTCCTCAGCAGCATCACGGCCTTCGGGCCCAGCCCAGGGCTCGGTGCTCAGTGAGAGGTCGGGCAGGGCTTCCCAGTGAGAATGCAGGTGGAGGGTAGTGCTGGGTGGTTTCGCTTCAACCTCGTTCCGTTTTTAGTGGAAGGTTCCACTGTTCGCTTTATGAACAGCAAGATTGGAACCATATGTAATATGGTTTAGAAACAAACAAAAAAGTCAACCCTTAGGAATAGAATTTGATATCAAGACAGATGATACCATGAATAACCTGGTGATTATTAACAGCAAAGGACTGACCATATGTAATATGGTTTAGAAACAAACAAAAAAGTCACCCTTAGGAATAGAATTTGATATCAAGGCAGATGATACCATGAATAACCTGGTGATTATTAACAGGAAAGGACTAAAGCAGCGGTTCTCAACCTGTGGGTCGCCAACCTGTGGGTCGCGACCCCTTTGGGGGTCAAACGACCCTTTCACAGGGGTCACCTAAGACCATCGGAAAACACATATATAATTACATATTGTTTTTGTGATTAATCACTATGCTTTAATTATGTTCAATTGTAACAATGAAAATACATCCTGCATATCAGATATTTACATTACGATTCATAACAGTAGCAAAATTACAGTTATGAAGTAGCAACGAAAATAATTTTATGGTTGGGGGTCACCACAACATGAGGAACTGTATTAAAGGGTCGCGGCATTAGGAAGGTGAGAACCACTGGACTAAAGGGAAGAGTAGATGGTAGAGGCATGCCCTTTATACAGCTGCGCCAGAAAGCTGCAGTGTAACCCTCTCCGAGTCCATTCCCCGAAGACGGATGGGGGAAAGGGCGGGACAAAGGCAGTGCAGACGCATGCCCAGGAAGGTCTGGGTGACGTGGGAAGATGCTTACTTCTCAGTCACACCTGGGACCAAGTCAGTCACCAGCATAGGCCTGACACTGCAAGCGCGGGAAGATTTGCTATTTAAACTCCTGAGCAAAGGGAGTTGGATCTCTGGGCTCTCTCTCCTGCTGCCCGCGCCTCACTCCTGGCTTGCAGGTCTCGCATGCTCTGCACCCGCCATGTGGCCCAGAGCCAGGTGGGCTCCACACAGTGGACTAATGGACTTTAAGCCCTAACCGGTTTGGCTCAGTGGATAGAGCGTCGGCCTGCAGACTGAAA
>NW_005367057.1:86124-101419 GCF_000412655.1 Myotis brandtii | reverse complement strand
TTTAAATAGGGAAAGCCCAATTAGCACCTTTGTAAAAGAGTTGGTCCCATGGCTTTTATATATCCCCGGCAGTGCCTAGCACAGGGTGACGCCCTGAATAACTACTTTCTCGGTCGATGTCAAATAAATTATAGGTGAAAAAAAGAATCTGAAAGGAGGTAGATTCTCCCAGCCACTAGATATCACAATTCCACTTAGAAGCAAAATGCAACATGATTTTATTGTGTAGTAACTGTGATAAGCTTTACCATAAAGACACATTTTTTCTTCTTTTATTAAAATTTTCTTAAATGTATTATTGATTTGAGAGAGAGAGAAACACCAACTTGTTCCACCCATCCATGCATTCATTGCTGGACTCTTGCATGCGCCCTCAACAGGGATTGAACCCAAACCCCAGCGCATCAGGAGGATGCTCCAACCAACGGAGTACTCGACCAAGACGTGCTTCTGTGGTGTGAGGGTTATTTTGAGCTAAGGGTAACTGAGACCCTTTGGGCTCAAGAGAAATTTTTGCCTTCCCACTCCCTATTTACCTAGAAGAATTTAAATTAGAGGCCTTGCCAATAATAGGAGATTTTTAGAGATAACCTTTTTGACATTATCTATATGGCAGGGCAAACTACCAAATACTGAATACCTGCTGTCCTAATTGTCCTGCAATCACCTTCCCCTCCTCTGAAGCCCTAAGGCACCTACTGCCCAAAGCCAATTCCAGCCTGTCAGCAGGGCTGAAACCTCTGAAGATGACTGAGGGCATTTCCCCAAACCTAAAAAGCCCCTTTGGGGTCAAGAGAAATTTTTGCCTTCCCACTCCCTATTTACCTAGAAGAATTTAAATTAGAGGCCTTGCCCTAAGGCACCTACTGCTCAAAGCCAATTCCAGCCTGTCAGCAGGGCTGAAACATCTGAAGATGACTGAGGGCATTTCCCCAAACCTGAAAAGGATGCATAAAGGATTGCTTGCTGCCAGACAGCTGAGGGCATTTCAATCTACATGTTATTGCCTCCTGCTGGCCAACTACATGTTATTGCCTCCTACTGGCCAAACACCTGAACAGCCGAAGGCAATTC
This sequence comes from Myotis brandtii, assembly GCF_000412655.1. NCBI lineage: Eukaryota > Metazoa > Chordata > Mammalia > Chiroptera > Vespertilionidae > Myotis > Myotis brandtii. The sequence goes on along the minus strand of NW_005367057.1, from coordinate 100,345 downwards.
CTCCAATCTGACAATGGATTCTGTGTACTAAACCCTGGCCTTTGATGTATATATCTCCGCCTTGCCTTAGGACAATTTTTGTTAATAAAAAGCAACGGGTCCTTAGACAGGGAGAACTTAGTTCCTTTAGCTAAGTCTTCTCTGGCCCCCCAAAATGCCTTCCAAAATTATGTTTCGTCTCTGGACTCTTGATTAATTTACATACAGCGCTTCTCCAGATTCCTGAACCCTTCTAGATGCTGGATTAAGACCCCCGGCATTAACCTACCTCACCCTTATCTCAGAATGGCATAGGCACTTCATTTTAATTTCTGTCCCTGAACCTCTCATGTATGTGGGGTCTCTGACTCTCTTATCTATATGGGGTTCCCATACACATACATAATTCAGTTTGGTTATTTTCTCTTGTTAATCTGTCTCATGTGGATTTAATTATCAGACCACCTGAATGTACCTTGAAGGTACATTACTCCCCCACAATTTTTATTTATTTATTTAAATATATTTTATTAATTCCAGAGATGAAGGGAGGGAAGAGAGAGATAGAAGCATCAATGATGAAAATCATTGATCAGCTGCCTCCTGCATGCCCCCTACTGAGGATTGAGCCCATAACTGGGGCATGTACCCTGATGGGGAATCTAATCATGACCTCCTGGTTCATAGGTCAGTGCTCAACCACTGAGCCACACTGGCCGGGCTCCCCAAGCATTCTTAAGCAAAAATGGCTGTCATTATCCAAAATGCCAACCAGATAGATTGTATGTGGGATGGAAGTGCCCTCCATTGATCTGAATCTGGGAAACCCTAGAATTGAAAGAGGCAAGCCTGATGTTAAGGCAGCAAGATAACAAGTTGGTGAAAAGAGACCTCGGGTGAGTGTCGGGTCCATCAGACACCCTAGGGAAGACATTGGAATTCTGTGTCACACCCAGACACAAGGAGACAGCATGGAAGCGCTGGGCAACTCAAGCCGCTGGAGCTAAAGGAGGGATGGGTTTTACTCAGGTGAAGTGATTCTGGAAGCATGGTGGTCAGCCTGGGAGCTGGGCTTTTGAAGAAAACCAGAAGGAGGCAGAAGGGCATGAACAAAACCCAGACTACATGCCCAGGACACACAGAGCCACCCCGCAAGGAGTGGCGCCTGGTGTGTAGGGAGTCCAGCACCAAGGGGGGAGGAGTCAGGAGACCAAGGAGGCCTGCGTATGAGACACAAACTGGACCAAAATTAAGCAACAATAAAAACTGCACTCAATAAAAATATCCCAACAAGAGCACTGAGCTCTAAAAGTGACCATTACCACTACATGACCAGGCGACCAGATGACCGGACGACCAGATGACCTGACAACCAGCCGGTAGCTATGGTGCACACTGACCACCAGGGGGCAGACGCTCAATGCAGGAGCTGCCCCCTCCCAAGCAGCCCTAATTGCCCGCCAGGCCAAGGGACCCCACCCATGCATGAATTCGTGCACTGGTGAGGTAAGTAGAAAGGGGCTAAGATAAGGGGACTTTGGGTTTTTCTCTATGTAGTTTTGTGTTATTTGACGCCACCCCCTTTTATATGGGACATGCATTCAGGTAAAACAATAACACATATTTACCATTGAAAAAGACAATAGGGAAGGGTTAGAAGCACATATCACTTAACAGAAAGGACACCAAGGCTCAGATCTTTGTAGCAGACATTGCCTCCCATCTACATAAAGGACAAGATGGAGCCTAAAACTGTTTGGTAATGTTGAGAGGGTGCTGGCATCTGTTTTTCTCACAATGCAAAACAGTTTTACCCTGGCCTTCCTCCTGGAAGCTCTGGTACCACTAGCAACATGAGCAGGTTTTATGCAACCTTTACTTAACACTTCCATGGGCCGACCGCCAGGAGGCAGTCCTGCGTTGTGCAGCCTCCCTGAATTACCCTATTCCCCACCGCCCTGAGCCCGAGGCGCGGCCCCGCTCATTACCGCGGATGGCCTGTTCTGCTGCTTACATTCATTTCATATCTGAGATGGACAGGCCTCAGCAGCGCATGTTAGCGTCATTCTGTTTGAGCACAGAACGTTCTGGTTTCCTGTCTTGTAGGGATGACTAATGAGAGGAAGCAAACAGTTGTAATCAAGGTCACTCTTCTCGCATCAGGACCAGCAGCAGCAGAGAACGCGGCGCGGAGGGCAGGAAATGAAGAGATAAGGCCGGCTTTTCCAGCATCAGCCAGGCCAACGCTCACTCTGGCCACAGCGGCCACGCAATAACACCCTAATGGGCTTTGAAAACCGTGTAAGGGGTGCTCAGATGGCAATCACTGACGCCTCCAGAATGCAGTTTTGTCTCTGTGGCAGCAGACGCCTGCTGACTCCTTGGGGGGTTTTAATAACATGTCATTTAACAAATCAGAAGGTGAGGCATATTAAATACGGTAAATCAAAACAGAGCTTAAAAAAAAAAGTAGAAGCAAGCAGGCCTTTTCAAAGCGTGCAGATTTGAAAATGTAAGGTTTCCAAATGATTAGTTAAAAAAAAAAAAAAGGAAAGGAAAAGTTACCATAGCAACTCCCAAAGTCCTCTTAGCTAGCTGGCCTCCACAGGCCTTCAAATATCCTGCTCTGTGGAGGGGGAGAAGTGTGAGAGGTTTGAGGGCAACTTGTAATTTTTTAAATAAAGAAAGAAACAAGCTTAGTGGATTATGATTCTCTTTTGATTACCAGGAAAAATATTCTAAATGCCGAGATTTCTGGAAACAGGTGCCGTGGGTAACGAGACCGACCGCTTGGTGGCGCTGTTGCACCACTTCTGGTTCTGCAGAGGCCTTTCCCTTTCTGTTCCCGAAAAGATAGCCTCCCCTTTGCGAGTAGGTGCTCTTTCTGTGAACCGCCGTAACATGCATTTGTTCAAAATATATTTACAATATATCTACAAGGAACCGGAAACCACGTGGGTCTCTGGGGACAGGCCGCTGAACAACAGAACATTTTGTGGACCTCATAATCTAGCAAGAGAAACAAGTAGTCAAATGAAATAATTACATGCTATGACAGGTCTGTGAAGGAAAAGATCAGGCTCCTCTGAGAGGAAATAATGGTGGACAACTGCCTTTGTACGGGGTGGCCAGAGAAGACCTTCCTGATGGTTTTTAAGCGGTGCACCGCACACCCTCCAGTCACCACCACCACCAAGGGATGGAGGGAGAGTGTGCCAAGCGGAGGGACAGTGGGGGCCACCTTGGCTAGGGCACAGTGGGAAAAGAGTGTGGAGGGGATGAGCCCGTAGGGGCCAGATCATGCAGAAACCTTTAGTGATGGTAAGAACCAGATCAGGTTTATTTTTAGGGGGAAGGGAAGCCTTTGAAGAGTTTTAGCAGTAAAGTGAGGTTATTTGACTTAGTTTGTTTTTCATGTTGTGTTGTAATTCCCATTTTATAATCTTCCCTTTAGATATGTGTAAACACTTTGAGAAAACATTCAGTATTGTAACAATTTTACATTCCTACACATATATGGGTTTTCATAATACAAACTATAGGATCTAAAGCTTAATAAAATCTTTGCTGGTGGGGCAGAGTTTACAAAGCTGGAGAGAAGCAGACAGACTATTGGTGAGACAGCACTGGATAATGATGAGTCAGGACATTGGGTTAACTGTCCCACCTCACAGCACTTCTCACACTCTATTGTCACTGCTTTCAACCTGGTCTTCTGCGCCACTGGACTCAGAGGCAAGGACTGTCTTATCCATCTTAGTAACCACAATCATTAGCTCAGGAACACAGTGGACTCTCAGAAAGTGTTGGATGGATGGACAGAGGGGTGAATGAATGATGGATGGGTGGAGGAATGGATGGATGGATAGATGGGTGGAAGAATGGATGGATGAATGAATGAATGAATGAATGGGTGAATGGATGAAATGAATGGATGGGTGCTAGATAAGTGAGTCTTCGGCAGAATTTTAGTGCACTTTCTCAAATATAAATCATTTTCAACCTGCAGATATAAGAAAAGCATTTCCCTGGCATCCTTGTGTTTGTACCAAATATCAGTTGAACACCTACTATGTGCAAGGCACTGTGCTCAATCAGGGACACAAAATGAGTAAGATATTGTAACAGTCCTCAAGCTACTTACAGCTGGTAAAGGAGATAAGACCTAATCATAACTAATCCACAGTTTAGAAAGTGTTATGTACACAGAGTGAGGTGTGGGTTAAGGGCTGTGAGTGTTGAGAAGAGGGAAAGAGGACTTTCACCTGTACTAGTTAAAGGAAGCTTTCATGAACATGCCACTTGAGTTTACTCTCAGAGGAGGAGAGGTGTCCTTCTGGGGTGACAGAGCTCTGTGGGCCTCTGCTAAGAGCAAGGAGTGGTGGCTTGTTCCTGAACACGCTGTGCGGAAGGAGGAAGGATGTACAGCCTGCCCTATCCGTACCTGCCCACCCCCCCAAGCACGGGGTGCTGCTGCACAGTGCATGCAGACAGCCTTGTGCCCAGACCAGCAGCCACTGCTGACGAGTATGTTCTGAGGATGGCTGTTCTGGGCCACAACTTTCCTGAGCAGTCTTTGTGGCTGCCAGTTGGAGTCTTTAGTTTGGGGACACTCTTGATCTATCTACTGCAGTACTTTTCCAACTGAACATCACAGTTCATTAGTGAGTCAGGTAATCAATAGAGTGGATGTGGCCAGCATTTTAAAAACTGGAGTAGAATAGAATGGGAATCATGCAGGTGCATTGCATGGGAAGGGAAACGTCGCTTTGTGAACCCTTTTCTCAGTTCAGCATGAGGCGGGGATGCTGCCAGCCCTGGTAGGTGTTTCTTCCTCAGAGGCTCCAGGGGGCGGATGTGCCTGCGGAGTATTGGCACCCCACCTGCATGGCGATCCCAACCTTTCTCAGAATTGAGAAGAGCGCGCTCGGTTTAAATGTAGATCTCCTCCAGGGGCCATGAATATGTGCATTCATGCCATCACTTTAGTGGAAGCAGAATACATTTTTGTGCTAACGGTAAACATTTTTTGAAAAAAATGTCTTTCTGGAGGGCCACTAAATAGTCCCAGTTCTCCATCTGTGTGTGCACGTGTGCACATGGCCTCCCACGACTGGCAAAAGAAAATTTTTCCCCCTTTTATTGAGGTAACGCTGGTTTATGACATTGTATAAGTTTCAGGTGTGCAATGCTCTAATTCAACGTCTGTATATAGTCCATCACACTCTGTCAACACCAAGCAATGGGCCTCATCAGGCAGGAAAACACAAGGCAAAATGCCAGGAAATGTTTGAGCCAGGGAGTCAGCCAGAGCCCCACAGAGCCATGGAGCCTCCTAAAGCACTTCCATTTTGTTAGGAGTCTGCAGATCTGCGGTTTCTGCCACTAATAGATTTTAGTCAGATTCCATAAACTACCATTGTCGACTTTAGTGATGTCTCATAGAAGCCTTTAAACATGAGCTGTGAAACCTTCGAAGCACAATTAAATTTGGATAGAACCAAGTAACGTATAGCTTCACATTAGCTGATTAATTCTTTGATTCAATTAACACCTTCAAGGGCCCAGGAAGAGCAAAGCACTTTGGAGATCCACTGAGGGACAAGCATGGTCTCTGCCCTCAGCGGTTGCAAGTCACACTGAGAATTCAGCAAGTCCCAGTGGTGACACCTTTCCTCCTCAGGATGGAATCGTGGAGAAGAATCCATTTGGAACAAAACAGAACCGAATCCCTTCCTCAACAAATGAAGGCGTTTTGGAGTCTGTCTCAGCATCAGCAGTGCAGGTAATACACGGGGGCATTTAAAAGGGGTTGCCCTCCTTATTTATGTAAGACCCAAGCCAACCTGAAGAACTGACCAGCAAAAAGTGCATGACATGCTGCGTGAAGCATGACAGAGGGTTTGGAGTGCAGGTGAGCCTTGGGCAAGGGTGTTGGAAATGGCTTCAAGTCCCCCTTTTCCTGTAGTTCTTACAGAGTCCCCACAAATTGCAGGCAGCCGGCACCCAGTGAGAGCCCAGAGGGAACACGTCAGGTTTGCCTGCACCGTCCGTGTCGGCTGTCCGGGGAGGCACCTAACCAGCTGGTCAAGCGCATTCAGATGAACAATGGTCATTGCTTCACGCCTTCAGGTTTCCTAGACACTTTATTGATTCGAGATATCCCAGCAGTAATCTTTGATGCTGTCGCTCCTACTCGTAGGCTGCCCTGGAGAAGGGGAAGGGTGTGACCTGGTGACCCTGCAGGCACAGTGACCACAGGACTGGGTTGGGACCACTCACTGTGGGCCATGTGCAGGGTTAGAGGGCTGGGAAAAGCTACAGAAGCCTGGCTGGGTCAACCCATCTTGGAGACCTCGACCCCACCATCAGTAATGGCCACCTCTGTTCCAAGACTCCTGAGTCCTTCTGCGGGAGATTCAAAGAACAGCGTAGCGCCAACCCTTGGATCTCATCGAACTTGGGCAGCTCTGAGCTTGATCCCAGAGGACCCGATGGCTGTCAGCTCGCCATCCCCAGAGCGCTCAGGAGCAGAGCTGACCTGGAGATGAGCCACTCTGTGTCACTGCCTCCAGTCGCCACCTGGGCCATCCAGATACGCATGCGTGGGGGCGGTGAGAGGCCCACTGGTCTCAGCAGATGAGCGGCCGGACTCATTCATTCTGTGCCATCTTGCAGCCAACCGCGAAAGAGGCTGGGAAGAGTGAGTGTGAGCACTGGGAAGATTTGTGTCTTCCTGCCTTACGTCAGACAGTGTTTGCTTGTCCCTGATGAGTAAGACGGCCTCTATAAATATTCCGAAGTGAAGCCATAGAAAACTGAGCAGCAGCCTTGACCCTGACTGTGACTAATGCTCACCCTTCCAATGTACTTACGTCAGTAAACTCAAAACATCTTTATTACAAAATGTAGGCTGAGTGAATAAAAATTGGACGAGCAGAAGCTGGAAGAATCTAAAACAACTGGATGTAGGTGGCATGGAGTGCGGGTTCGTGGGTGGATTTTCATTTAACTCCTCTTTGCCATTTGTCATTGAAATGTATGGTGTTATTACGTTATGGCAGGGCATGGTAACACGGGAAAGAGGGAATTCATCAAGGCCCGACTCACTTTTATCATGTGGTGGGAAAGGAGGGTGTGTTGTGTATGAATATACATGAACATACACTCACATTTTCTTCTGTCCTTCATGTTGCCATCATGGTACAGACACCTCGGTGCTTACGCACGACTGCAGCCTTTCTCTTAGGGACCCTAGCCAAGAGTCCCTGCCCAGTGTTTCTGCTTCTTGGAACAATGTCCTGGCCTCGGCAATGGGCGGTGCTGGCGGCCTGCAGGTGCAGCTACTGACAGTATCTTCTCCCCTCCCCCCTTCCCCACAGCAGGCTGCAGCTGCATCAGACTGGTGAGAGTGCATTAAACCAGCAGATTCCCAGGTTCACCCAGACCTGCTGACCCGTGGGAGCCCTCACAGGTAATTCTTATTCCAACTGAAATCTGAGAATCATTACACCCTGGCTGCACATGAGAATCATCGGGGGAGCTTCGAAAAACACTGGCTCCCAGGTCCTACGGCACTCATTGATCAGAGTTCCACAGGAGTGTGTTGCAAGCGCTCCAGGTGATCCAGAACCGAGCAACTCATGAAAACAAACAATAACAGTTCTCCGGGTACCTTAGAGGAGTGAGCCTGCGTGACACCTGAAGTCCCTGACCTGGTTCCTCTCCTGTGCCCTGAGCTGGCACGGGACAGGCCTGGGCTCCCTTTGACCCTAAGTGGGGCCAAGCCAGGGGTTGCAGGACAAAACCACAGGATCCCTTCTGGGGCGTCTGGATTCCTCCATGGGGTCTAGGTAGGGCGTTCTCGAATGTGGAGGAAACAGGGCAAGGCCCCTACCTTCTTCACATGGCTGTAGAGCAAGGAACCAGTGAGAATCAAGTTCCTGGGAAGATGTGTAAACTCCACTTTAATAACAGCATCAGGATACAGAATGTGCTTCCATCGAGGTAGGTGACCTGGAATGAGACACTTAACCTCTCTGTACAGCGAGTCATGCTCCGTCCATGTTTTCATTTTATTATTTTAGATACAAATCTCTTGTTCAAATGAAATCTGAAGTGGAAGCCCAGAATATGCAGGCAAAGTGCCCCAGCGCGGTGGGGATGGTAGTCCAGGGCCTGTGCACTTGCCCCATCTCAGTGCAGACCGGAGGCAGCCCTGGGCATCCTTGCAGAGTGCGCTCTGAGAGGTCCCTCGGCGCTCTCCCGGCCTTCGCTTCTGAAGTTCTGCCCATTGCATCTTCATTCTGGAATCCATCAGTGGCTCTCCAATGGCCCAAGGTCATGTCTAAACTCATTAACTGACCTTTCTGACCCAATCCTATTACACTCCCCACAGCAACCCTCCTGTCTAATGACTGCCCCTAAATCATTCCTACATTTTCCTGTCTTTGCACTCAACTCCTCTCCCTGATATACTGGATTAATTTTCTATTGCTGGCTTAATAAATTACCATAAACTTAGTTGCTTAAAAATATAAATTTATTATCTTACAGTTCTGGAGGTCAGAATCTGACATAGTTCTCCCAGGGCTAAAATGTAAGCGTTGACAAGGGTTACCTCCTCCCCTCCGAGAGGCTGCAAGGGAGACTCTGTTTCCTGGCTTTTCCCAGATCTTAAGGCCGGTCCCCTTCCTCCATGTTCAAAGCAGCAATGTCACAAACCTCTGTGCCTTTCTTCTGCAGTCACATCCCCTCTCCTCCTCGGCCTCCCTCTTCCACTCTCAAGGAAGCCCACCCTGATAACGCAGGCTCAACTCCCCCCCCCTCAGGATCCTGAGCTTAATCACATCTGCAGGGGCATCTAGCATAATCACAGGTTCCGGGAATTAGGATGAGTTTGGGGGCTGTTATTCTGCCCACCACTTAGCCCACTCCTCATTCACACAAGCCACGTGTATGAGCAGCAGACTTTACCGGGGGTGGAGAGGACTGCCGGGGAGGAGGGATGCTTTATTGCAGCCACGCAAGCTACTTCACATGGACTCTCGGAAATCATTCTTTTGGCCATTCCCCCAATGAGGTCAGTTCCCTGGCCATTTCATCCTACATGGCTTCCTGGCCTCTGACTCCTCCCTCTTATGACTCTCTTTTCCTCCTTCCCTCCTCCCCCATGGATTGGCCCTGAGGGCTCCCAGTTCTCCTCACTGTTTGGCACAGCAAACATTCTCCTTTGTGGTCACATGACAGCACGTGGACGTGCCCACGGACAAGGTGCTGCCACCCACGCCAGTGCCAGGTTTGTGCATCGGCTCTTCTTTAGATGGAGGCACCTCAGGGAAAACGTCTCAGGAATTATTTATTGTTAGCTGAACAAAAGGACAGACATCTAAGTGGATGCTTTTCCTTCTCAAAATCTAAAAGAAGAGATTGATGCTCAGATGACTGATGAACCTGAACAAAAATATGGCATTTTAACAGATCAGTAAAAAGCTAGAAGTCACCTTGCTCTATGGTAGCCCAGTACTAACGCTCTAAGACTGTTAGGTCTTGAGGTTGGAGACTGAACTTTATTGCCATGCCCCCGCACCCCAGGACAGTCTCTGCCCGTCACAGATCGTTAATACATTTGATTGATATAATTAAAAGATACAATATGCAAGACTATTATCTGTAAATACTTATCTGTAAATCTCTCCCCTCACAATGTAGTTGTTTTTTTTCTAACTCACAAGGGAGGTTGCCCGCCTCCGCTTATGCTCTGGCATATTTGAGGTGGACTGTGTTTCTTGCCGGCAGGTGAGAACTGGTGTTTAGGGAGTTGAGTAATACCACAGACAAAACCCCTCCACAGGGGATGTTGGAATGGAACAATGGCGCAATGGAAGAAGTGTTTTCCAGCCACACATCGGCATTAACATATGTGCAAAACAAGCTTTCACACTGTGAGCCAACAGGATTTACAGCAGACAATCAATCCTCACTCTGTTCCTGAGTGATGTTTATTCTCAACAGTGAGTCAGTCACAGGCATGAGCTACAAAAAGCAACAATCTGCAACACCCCAAGAAGCACAGGGGAGACCACTGAAAATTAATTCCCACTCTTGTAATTAAGCATAACACTTTACATTTTGTTTCATAGGATTGGCAAATATCACCCTTTCCCCACAGACAGATTGTAAGCAAAATCTGAGGCTTTTCTTCCTATAGTGGGGACCACCAGGAGAGGCCTTCGAGGGGCTGTGAGGAGCTGGTGTGCTTTTTCTGGTAAGACGTGTAGCGACCAGGAGGGCCCTGCTCCTTGTGGGTAGGAAGGCGGTAACTGTGTGGATGAAAAATGCCAAAGCTTTCACTTTAAGAGTGCAACTAACTTATCACTGTTTGTGCTGATAGAGAAAGGGCAAAACATGGTTAGATCTCCCAACCTCAGAAAATAAATTTGTTTCATACCTTTATCACTTGTGCCCACCCAAAGCAAAAGAGAGCTTCATTCATTGGCTATTCATCCATCCATTTGGCAGATACTCATTGTGTGCAATGATGGAGAGTTATACTCGGGGATGTGAACACACAGAGGGGTGGTACTTCATCCAGCAAAGGGGAGGCATGACCTTGGGTGGTGGCTAAGAGCTGGGTTTTAAGGGAAGAGTAGAAAGGAGTTGTGAACAGTGTCTGTGGCAGGTCTGGGAGTGAAGTTGCTGGCTCATGGGGCACACATATATTAAGCTTTGGTAGATTCATACTGTCAGAGTTTTCTAAAGGGATTTCACTAATTTCATGCTCGCGTGATCAATATATGAGACCTTCTGTACCCTCAACCAACATTCAGAACTGGGAGACTTAAATTTTTGTCAATCAAGTGACCATCTGGTTTTTTTCACTGTGGTTTTAATTTTTCATTTCCCAAAAGAACTGAACCCTTTTTGTATGCTTATTGGCCATTAGGATTTCCTCTTAATGTGAACTGACTAGGCAAGTTTTTTGCCCAGTTTTCTAATTACTTTGAATGAATTATTTATGTATTTTAGATATTAGTCCTTTGTTGTTTTAATGTGTTGCAAATATTTTCTCCCATTCTGTGGCTTGTTTTCTTCACTCTTTAGTGACTTTTAATGAACAGAATTTCTTGATTTTAATGTAGTCACTTTCAGTGCTTTTTTTTTTTCTTGCATATGACCTTTTTATTATTCAGATATCCAATCTCAGCAAATTATGAAACTCTTCAGAGCCCTAGTTTCTTTGTCTTTAAAAAAAAATCTATCTTTATTGTTGAAAGTATTACAGATGTCCCCCTTCCTCCCATTGACCCTCTCCACCTCACACCCACTCTAACCCCCAGGCCTTCCCCGAATTATTGTCTGTATCCATGGGTTATGCATATGTGCATATAAATTCTTTGGTTAATCTCTCCTCCCCTCCCCCCTGGGATTCCTCAGTCTGTTCCATGCTTCCATGTCTCTGGATCTATTTTGTTTGTCAGTTTATTTTGTTCATTAGATTCCACATATAAGTTCACTGATATGATGTGGTACTGTCTTTCTCTGACTAGCTTATTGAGGGACCTGGAGGGTTTCCGCGTTCCTAGGCCCTCACCACGCTATTCTCTGTGTCCATGGGTTATGCGTAGATGCATGTAAATTCATTGGTTAATCTCTTCCCACCCCTTCCCCTGTCTCTCTGAGATCCATCAGTCTGTTCCAAGTTTCCAGGCCTCTGGTTCAATCCTTTTTCTTCAGTTTATTTTGTTCATTAGATTCCACATATAAGATCACTGATATGATGTGATATTGTCTTTCTCTGACTTATTGAAGGACCTGGAGAGTTTCCGCACATCTTAAATTATCTATGGCAAACACATCTTCTGTCAGTGGTTTATTTGTTTGTTTTTAATTGCCAATCAATCATAGACTGATAATTCTGCAAAATACAATAAAAATCAATTAATATAAAAATTAAATAGTAAAGAAAGATGTTAAATATTTATTTACAAAATGAATAAATATTCACTTCAAAGAGGAAGAAAAAGAAATAAGGGATGTAAATATTCCAAAACCAATTGAGTGGTTTCGAGCTCCCTCATAATTACCTTTGTCTACAGACAAACCCCAAGACTCACAGGCACACGCCTCCCTGACCTGGCAGCCGCAGGGGTATGGCCCATGCCTGTCAGTCATGGGGAGAGCCAGTCCGTAGCCTTTCTCACCTCCTGCTGGGTTGTCCTGCTACCAACCTCTCCCCATCGACTCCCTCAGGCACGGATGGGTTGGACCTCACCGTGCAGCATCGCTGAAGTCTCCCCTAAGTCTCCCCTTCATTGGAGCTGAAAGAAATCATCAAACCGTGAATCCCATGACAGCTCTCAGCAGGCTGGCTGGGTGATGATCCCAGTCTTAAGCAGGACAGGGTGATAGAGCTGTAAACACACATGCTCCTAAGATCTCACTGCCCCCGAGGATCCCACCTGATACCTTTCTCCTCTTCCGTGATGGTGGGTGAGAGGGTGTATGTCTCGGGCAGTTGTACAGAGAAAATGAGAGTGTAGAGGCAATTATTGTCAAGATAAGCCAGTCCTCGCCACTCCTCTAACATGATTGAAGCAGGGCTTGGAGCTCTATAATGTATGCAGTCATTTCCCATAGCCATGTTCACAGCTCAGGCAAAGGCCCAAGAGGTTTAAATCTGTCATTCAACAGTAATTTTTCATAACTTTTCATTGTAAAATAAAACAAAATTACAAAAAGCCACACAAAACCAATATACAGTTTAGTGAAAGCACTACCAGACAAACACCTTTATAATCACCACCCAGGTCAAGAAATAGAACCTTGCCTGCCCGCCAGAAACCCTTCCAAGTGCTCAGACTTAAGCAAAGTCATAACCTACATTAAAGTAACCACACTCTTGACTTTTAACTGATAATTTTCTTATGGTTCTGTAAGGCTTTTTTTCCCCAAGTGCATATCCTTAGACACTATGGCTGAGTGTTGTCCATTGTTAAAATGTTGATATATATCTTTTCATCTATCCTTCCTTTCCATCTCCATCCTTCCTTTTTCTTGCGCTTCTATTGAAGAACCCTGAACACTTGACCTATAGCAGTGGTTCTCAAGCATCAGCCTGAAAACGCAAGAGGGGAGAACACCTCCCAACTCATTTTATAAAGCCAGCATCATTCAGGAAACGATAATTATAAGCAAAGAAACTTGGACCACTATCCCCCATAAGCATTGTGTATGTGTCCCCCCACATCCCGAGTGGTTCAGGGTTCAGGATCTGGAAGAGGAGCCAAACACAAATGAAAGAGAAGAAACAAGAAATAATTTGGAAACATTGGGGGGCCAGGCGGGCAAGTCTAACTCAAGGGAAAGGACTTCCACTGGTGCCCAGTCCTCACCAGCCTGTTATTCAACTTTGGTTACACATAAAGCCCTTAGTCAGGCAGGCAATTGCGGTAGCAGACAGACTATCTTAAAGGTCAGTAAATATTAGAAGGATTTACTCTGAGACTATTTGATCAGGAAATAGCTTGAGCCTCCATTGTCAGGATTAGACAATCAGTGCACAACTCTGGCCCTTGCCATGGGTTCAAGGTTCACCAGCGTTCCGGGATCCTTGTTTGCATGTCTCTGCTAGTGAAGACAATGGTAGCTTCCAACAAGCATAGATACAAAATTCCTTAACAAAAGTATTAGCAAATTAAATCCAAAAATACATTAAAAGGATAAGATGATAAGAAGATCCTGGATCCCTCAGACTCAGCCCTGCTCTCCCAACCAGCACAGCCATCGAATTCAAGAGTATCCACGATGCATGGTTCAAAACCACTGCTCTAGAGTTCAAGTTTTGCCCTTAGATTAAGCTGGAGACAGTGACATACTGAGACTGGATTATTTTGCTTCATTGTAGAATTTTTTTCAGAATTAGTATTTTAGGATACCCTATCATAAACAACGATGTGAAAATTATAAATGTACATATTTCAGTAGAAATATTATGAAGGGTATTACCCATGACATTTCATATCTGTAGGAGACTCAAAATTAAGACTAATTATTCTTCTCTGGACTATTTCATTTTCTTTTTATGTCTGGAGCATTCTGAATCCAGTAACTGATTTGATTTCTCATGTTCGTTTGACCACTAGAAGTGTTAGAGCCAAATTTGTGGCCCATCTCTAGCAAACATAAAAATATTTTGTGTGCTAGTTGTACCTCTGACTTTATTATCCCTTATCTTAAGTCT
>NW_005367057.1:62091-86042 GCF_000412655.1 Myotis brandtii | reverse complement strand
ATGTATATATATACATTTTTTTGTAAGATGTCCCAAAGGCCTTGAAGAACACACAATGCTGTTTCTATGGGTAGATCAGACAAGATTTATTTTAGGTGTCCACTAATGACAACCTTCCGGATACTTAAGAGCTGAGATGCAGAAAACTACAGGACATTTTAAATCAGTGGTTCTCAACCTTCCTAATGCTGCTACCCTTTAATACAGTTCCTCCATTGTTACAAATTGAACATAATTAAAGCATAGTGATTAATCACAAAAACAATATGTAATTATATATGTGTTTTCCGATGGTCTTAGGCGACCCCTGTGAAAGGGTCGTTCGACCCCCAAAGGGGTCGCGACCCACAGGTTGAGAACCGCTGATTTAAATGATTACTGTGACGGGGGGGAAGGATGTGTGATGTCACTGAATTCCAGAATTAGAATGTCAGGCTATGGCATAGAATTAAATCCTGGAGCTCCCTGCTGTATCTCACAGTGGGCCCCTTACCCTTGATTAGCAACAGATTCATGGCAAACCATGGCCACTCTGGAATTTGCCATTTGGGCAAATTTTAAGAAGGGTGAGGATTTCAATAAATGCAGGTTTTACCAGCACTTCCATATATCTGTTAACTCTTTCTTAAAGCCTGAAGTAATATGATTACTATTAAGAGGGGGTTATGTTTTGTATCTTGTCTATATTCCTAGAGAGAAAAAAATTAAATAACTCCAGGATTTGGCATTCCATTTACCCCAGAGTCAGTTGGATCTACAAAATAAATAAATACCATAAATAACCTCTGTGATGGTTAATTTTATATGTCAAATTAGAGAATTTTAGAAATATTTAATAAATTGTTTATGAAGCCTGAAGTAATATGATTACTATTAAGAGGGGGTTATGTTTTGTATCTTGTCTATATTCCTAGAGAGAAAAAAATTAAATAACTCCAGGATTTGGCATTCCATTTACCCCAGAGTCAGTTGGCTCTACAAAATAAATAAATACCGTAAATAATCCCTGTGATGGTTAATTTTATATATCAAATTAGAGAATTTTAGAGATATTTAATAAATTGTTTGTAAATCAATAAATTTATGTATACTAATCCAAAAATTTAGGCAATCAAGACTACATTAGCAACTTGTGGGCATGCTGAATGGGACCATCTGCACAGATCTGACTGTACTGTAAACAGCAAGAGGGGATTCTCCAGCTGCCAGCCACAAAAGCAAAGAGGTGGTATCTCATTGTGGTTTGATTTGCATATAGCTAGTGAAGTATGAGTGGCTTTATAAAGATTGAGCTATGAATTCTACCTTATGAAAATAAAACTTGGAGATATATGATATGTAGATCTATTTTTCACTTTCATAAAGAAGGCAAGTAACAAATTCTTTCAAAATACTTGCAGATCTCAACGGAGAAACAACTCAACATGCTTTCAGAATAATCTCACACAAAAAGTACTTGAAATACCATTGCAAGGGTAACATGCTATTTTGTTTAAATAGCACATCATATTAGAGATTCTAGTTGGTTGTAATTGAAACCTCTAAAAACAGCGGTTTAAACAAATTAGATGTTTGTTTTCCTCATAGAAAAATTCTGGAGGTAGGGAATCTGGAGGTAGTACAAAGGATCTAGGGACACAGGCTCCTCCCACCCTCAATGCCTTGACACCCTCAGTATGTGACTTTCATGCTCTCAGCCATTTCCTGGAAAATGATGGTGGTTCCACTCTTACATGGCCACCACATACCAGAGAAGGGTAGGGTCAAGGCCAAGAACTAAACTCACTTTCTTTTAAGAGCTTTCTGGAAGCCCTGCCCAGGAACTTGGTTTACAATTCTAAACTAAGGCCCAAAACCATGTCCCTACATCACCCTGAGCTACATAGGAGATTGCTAGGCCCTATGGTAGCTCTATTCTTAATTTTTTGAGGACCCTCCATACTGTTTTCCATCGTGGCTGTACCAATTCACATTCTCACCAGCAGTGTATGAGTTTCTTTTTCTCCACAACCTCTCTAATACTTGTCATTACTTGCCTTGTTGATAATAGCCATTCTAAGAATGCGAGGTGGTATCTCATTGTGGTTTGATTTGCATATAGCTAGTGAAGTTGAGCATCTTCTCATATGTCTCTGGCTATTTATATGTCTTCTTGGAGTGTCTGTTCAGGTCCTCTGCATTTTTATTTTATTTTTTTAATATATTTTTATTTATTTCAGAGAGGAAGGGAGAGGAAGAGAGAGATAGAAACATCAATGATGAGAGCAGCAGGTAGAGTTCTGACTGTGTTCTGACTTATTTATTGCTGAATTCCCAGTAACTAGGCTATTGCCTTGGTAGACATTAGTGGTTTAATATTTCCAAGAATGAAAACAAGTAGAATAAGCAAATAAATGAATTGTGACCAGACAAAAATGATTAATATTTGGATTTCCTCAATTATTTGCCACCCTCTCCTGAGAATTCTGTTTTCTGCCTGTTCTTCTCTTTACCTCTCTATAGTGAATGTGTTTTCTGCCTGTGTAGCTTCTCTTACTCTCTTTCCACCCTCTGGACTTTCTGTCTTTGACTAACTTCTTCTTTAGGCTTTTGTGATGGAAAATAGGGAGAGAGGCTGGAAAAAAGGGAAGGAGCTCCGAGTAAAAGTGCTCTGTCTGAAGTGCAATTCCCTCTGCTCTTCATGGGTCTTTCTCCCTATCTCCCCCTCCAAATCCTCTGGAAGGTTCATTACTGCAGAGATCGATGGCCAAGCCCAGCTCTCTTTGGAAGTTGTTCTACATTTTCCAAATACATATTTGCATAGTAATAAGTAGAAACCACTGGATTAAAGCCAAAAATGTCTACATAATGTAACGTTAGCCTAGATCGAGGAGTTCTGAGGGTTAGTTTGAGGAGAGAGCCACTAGAATTGTGGCAGGGTGTGTGGGAAATGGCTGGGAGAGGTGGGGATTTTACAAATGTCAATTTAATGTTCACTGAGAGACACCTTCCCCCCCGCCCAAAAAAAGCAACAACGGCAGAATTCCCTTTGACCGCCCTTCTTCATAGCTAAATACGTAGACTTAAAAAAATAAACTTGAGATTACGAGCATGATTTACTCCTCTGAAATATGTTCCTCTCAGTTTTCTATTTTTCTTTCTTTTAGACAGAGAAACTATTTCTTGTTCTTAAGATAATTGATGGCTAAAAATATCAAGGAAACTTGAATGGTGTTTGGAAAATCATGGGACTTTATAGGTTAAACTATATGTATGGGGGCAAAGGGAAATGTAGAACAACTTCCAGCAATGTCAATAGTTCTTGAAATATCAAGAAGGGGCAGGGCCAGGACAGCGGTTTAGACCCTGGCCTGGTATCTCGGCAACGGTCCATCACCAGGTTTGGTCAGGGATGCAGGGTCTGTCCCAGACATTCTTGGCTAGGACTTTGATTCAAGGTGGGATGGAGGAGGGAGAGTGAGCACCAAATGGTAAAACTGGCCTCTAATGCTAATTATTCACTGAGAAAGAGTCATCTTGACCTAGGGCTAGGCAGTCATTAGTTCCATAGTCTAGCACGGAAGAAAGGGGAGAAGGAAGGACACTTACGCAGTCATTGCTAAGGTACCATCATCCAGGAGGAAGGCCAGAGAGGGTCCATGTGTGTCTCTTCCACCTTCCCTACCCCTAATGCCCAGACAAGCCCATCTTGGCAAGGGCTCCTTTCCTGTAACTCTTCCAGCATTTGCGATTGTTCTAGGCATGAATGCTTAGTCCCCACTGCTCCTGTGCCCATAGAGCAGCGGTTCTCAACCTGTGGGTTGCGACCCCTTTGTGGGTCGAACGACCCTTTCACAGGGGTCGCCTAAGACCATCGGAAAACACATATATAATTACATATTGTTTTTGTGATTAATCACTATGCTTTAATTATGTTCAATTTGTAACAATGAAATTGGGGGTCACCACAACATGAGGAACTGTATTAAAGGGTCGCGGCATGAGGAAGGTTGGGAACCACTGCCATAGAGGGAAGGAAGTTTCCACTCCACCATCCAGAAGCAAAGAACACAATCAACTTCCTTCTGCCTTGCACTCCTTAGGGAAGGAGGAGGACCTACCTAATCAGTGAATTGGGTGATGAAACTGGGCGTACCTGACTTAGTCTCTCTCTCTCTCTCTCTCTCTCTCTCTTTTCTCCCGAGTTGCCAAGCCTGGAGAGTATGTCTGTTACAAGTTATAGGACTTGTTCCTGTTGCAGAAGCCCTGATTACATATCTAAGCCAGTGACTTGCTAGGTAAATCTTTTTTAAAAGGAAGTATTTGGGCAAGTCTGTTTTGCTACAAATCTAAAGCCATTTTTTGTGTCTCCTGTCCTTTTATTTACTTATTTATTTTATTGTTGAGAGTATTACGGATGTCCCCCATTTTCCTCCCTTTGGCCCCCTCCACCCGGCTCCCACCCCATCCCAGGCCTTCACCACACTATTGTCTATGTCCATGGGCTGTGCATATTTGCCTGTAAATTCTTTGGTTAATCTCTTCCTGTTACCCCTCCCCGTTCCCTCTGAGATTCGTCAGTCTGTTCTATGCTTCTATGTCACTGTATCTATTTTGTTCATCAGTTTATTTTGTTCATTAGGTTCCACATATAAGTGAGATCATGTAATATTTGCCTTTCTCTGTCTGGTTTATTTCATTTAGCATAATAATCTCTATGTCCTTCCATGCTGTCTCAGGACCTTCCGGAATGGCAGGTGTGAAGAAGGAGGAACAGTAATTATACCACCTTCAGCTTCAGGAATGGATTGGACGGGCCGTCATATCTCTTAGCCCGTGCCATTCAAATGGACAAAAACAAAGAGACCAGGTGGCACCCTGTGGCATGCCAGCCTTTGTGGAAAATAGGGGTATCTGATTACTTCCATCTGGAAAAGGAGAAAGGCATCTAGTTTTAACCTTCATGTGGCCAGAATTTCTAATTCCAGTCACAGAACTTGACTTCCTGTGTATCACTCACCCAAAGGCAGCCTGAGAAAACCACGACCAACTAACAGAGATCTAGAAACTGCAGGTGAGAAGACAACCAGGTAAGGCCATACTCATCGTGGTAGGTGATGTAAATGTGGATTTTAGCGCTCCATCAGTTTACAAAAATTTGGAAAGATGGGGAAGATGTCCATAGTACATATGTTGTAAAATCTTTTTTATGCTAGGCCTTTTCTGACCCTACAAATAGATTCAGTTAGAAAGAAGAAAGGCCTGAAGTCTCATCCTCTTCCAATAAAGGCTGAGCACACTAAGAGTGATTTCCGATTATGAATTGAAACTCACGAAGATCACTTTCATTAGAAGTTTATAATTAGGTGTCAAAATATGAAGAGGATGCAGCTGAAAGCAGATTTGCTGCTTTTTCAGGGAAAGACTCACCAACTGCCCCAAATGGAAGAAAGCCATAAATCTGGGCATTGGGCTCATTGGAAAACGGAAAACAAAATAATCTATTGCAATGTAGTCATTGGATTGAAGACCATAATTACCTCATAGTGTTTATTACCAGCACTCCATACAGAGTTGCCTAAGAATGGTGGTTGGATCTGCAGTGAGGGCCTGGACTTTGTGGCAGGGTCGCTGCCTAATTCGGAGAGGGAGGCCCACCTCCCGCTCCTCCATCAGGTGGTCCGTGGTGCAGCCTGGAACAGGGATCCCTAAGTACTTGCAGACACCACAGAGAGGTGTTTTGTGGCTCTTAGTCGAAGAAGCTGCTCTTCATTTATACCTTATCCTATGTAAATTTGCATAGACATACTTTTTATCTAAAAAATGAGGCTTGAATAGACATGTGTCAGTGAAATAGGGTTAAGTCATATTACAGTCTAAGTATTTGAGAAAGGATCTTTCTTCTTGCTTTTCTTTCATATATTGAATTTTCAAATTCACTAATCCCCAGAAGAAATCTCACCGGAATACCCACTTTGTTTACATTTCATGTGGAAATAGCTTTGACCCCTTAACTATTTTAAAAATAACAGCATTATGCCATGGCAAAATAAAAAAAAAGGTAATTTCTATAAGAGGACCTTTCTTTTTAACCAATGACCTGAGTTAACTGGCTATAAACCCCTACTTGTCACTAATTCATTGACATTAAATAAAGTTTTAACTTTTCATGTTGGTGAGGGGAATGCATGATATGTAAGGGGAAAAAAGTAACAATTTCTTTACTTTCAGTGAGTTAGGAATTCTGGGAGTGAGTGAGACTACGATGTAAGGTGAATACATAACCTTTTGGTCCCTTAATCATTAGATTACAATTGGTGCTTTTTCTCTTGGCCTTTAGGGCTAAGAACTACAAGTTCAAAGAGATGTTTGTTTTGAGGAGGGAGTTTCTAATGAATCCGAAGTGTAACCCAGAATGTGGGTATGCTGGTTCAGAAAGGGCCTTGCTAATGCAATGCTTTCAGCTGTGGCAGCAGAATTTCTTTATCTTTGTTGTCAGCGGTTTTGTGTTAGACTGACACTTTAATACTCATCAGACCGATAATAATGCAGGGGCATCGAACCTGATATTCACATGGCAGAAGGCACCCTCATCACTGCTCTATTTGCACAGTTACACGCTAATAAAGGGCCTTTTCATTCCATTTTCTGCCTGTTTAGCTGAAAGTCACTGTTAATGTTTTTTTCTTTTTTCTTAGTAGCACATCTCCTAACTAACGTTCCTTGGCCTATAATAACTAATGGTTCTGGCCAAAATCCTGGTTGAATGGTTTTTCAAATTCAGACTCATAAACTGGTCAAGTTGCATTAGGAAACAAAGCCCGATACATTCTGAAGAAGGACAGAACAGCCCCCCTCTTAGTTGTAACTGAATTCCTAGCACAGAGCCTGCCACATAGATCCTCACAGATATTTACTGAATGCATGCCTGGATAAATAAAAGAAACTACCAGTGGGGCATGACCTCCAAATGCACAACAGAATGAGACGGCTCAGAACTAAAAGCACAAAATTTACCTTTACTAGATTCTATATTTTTAAAAAGAAAAGAGAAGAAAAAAAGAAAAAAGGGCCTTCTTGAAATTTGAACTTCCCCCAAAGCATTGGTGAATGCTATCTGGCTACATTTCTCTTATTGTGGCCAGACCTTGTTCACTTTTCCTAGTTGTAGTTCTATTGGAATAGATTTTATGTCCTTTTGGAAACTATTAAAGGGGGAATCTTCTTTGTACCCGTAAGCCTACACTGGAGGGTGCATCTGTCCTTTTGGGGCTAGCTCGAGGGCAGACACTCAATATGATTCTCATTCTGGATGTTCTGAAACATAGCCAAGGCTGTCTTAACTAATAAGGGCATTTGGAAGGTTAAGTAACTCAGCTGTGTGCTTTTTCCATTCATGCATTGTTGGAATGGAAGGAAAAATAATTGAAATGCTTATGGACATATTCCCCCATCATTTCCTTTCCCCACTTAGTCAGCTACTCTTTCTCCACTCATTGCCTCAAAGAAGGAATATGACAAGGGAAAGCAGAGAAAAAGGAACCTTTTTTTTAACTCCCAGCAATTGAGCTTTGAAGGGGCACAGAAAATTAAGTGAGGGAATATAGCTGAATAAGAGCAAGGGCTTCCCAGGCTGCAAGAGAAGGCAGGTTTGAGGGCCCGACAGATCTGTGGGAAATCATTTTGGTGGATCTCAAAGAAAGGAAGCCCTGTGCCAGCTCCGGGACTCAGCCTGGATGCGGGAGCAGTGCCGGGGAAGGAAGCTGGGCAAACCCCAACTCGGTGTGTGAGGTGTCAAAGAAGAGATCAGCACCTCATCTCTCAGGTAGAGCCTCAGAAAGCAGGGAAACCCCAGAGAAGAAGTGGCTTTGGAGGGTCTCACAGCGTCTCCCACTGTGGTGGGGGCTGCAGTATGAACGAGTCCTGGGGCCAGAGGTTGACCTACAAGCAGGTTAGAGACCAATTCAACTTGAAGGTGGAGAAAAGAGAGAACGCAAAGGTGAGGGGACCATATGG
The DNA here is from genome assembly GCF_000412655.1 of Myotis brandtii. Taxonomy (NCBI): domain Eukaryota; kingdom Metazoa; phylum Chordata; class Mammalia; order Chiroptera; family Vespertilionidae; genus Myotis; species Myotis brandtii. The sequence continues at coordinate 78,047 of NW_005367057.1, read as the reverse complement.
AACGGTGGGTGTCTCAGCAGATGGTAAGTGTGAAAAAAAGGCATTGAGGATCAGGTAGGCTGATCTGCCCACCCCCACCCCCCCCACCCCACTCCCAACTCTAATGCTTGGATCTCTAAACACCTCTGCAGTTTAGAAATAATTACAGGTAAAACTTAGGGAGGATCTTAGAATCGCCTAATGTTTGTTCTGCCACCCTTCTAGAAAATGGGTTTAGAAAAGAGATGCTCAGTTGTAGAAAAAATAAAGCTGCTTCTTATACACTTGTGTTTGTAGGCTAAGATTTAGACCCACTACATTTAAGGAAACACGAACTGGTAAGCCTTTATTGAACACTCATCATGTGTACACCCAACATCGTTTTTAAATGCTTTATGTGTATCAATTCACTTAGAAAAGAGCTTCTATTTTACTTTTACAGTGCCTTTATATAAGAACATTAGAAGTACTATAGTGTATATCTGACAAGAATAATTTCTGTGTTATTATTCAGAGCCTGCTCATTATTATGGATAAATTCTAACATACAGAAAAGTAGAGAGAATAGTATAAAGAATTCTCAAGTATCAACCTCTCGATCTTAATAATTATTAACCACGGACAGTCAATCATGTTTCATATTTTGAACCACATTTTAGACATCACATCATTTTATTCATATACTAGTATATTCAGTATGTATCTCTAAAAAGCAAGGCTTCATTTCATCAAATTTCCAGTGTTCCAATATTTTCAAATGTCTCATAGATTTTTTAAAAAACATCTGTTTACTTAAATCAAGATCCAAACAACGTTCACACATTGCATTTGGTTGGTATGTCCCTTTTACTGTTTAGGTTTTCCTTTCCTCTTTTTACTTTCTTCCTTGAATTTAATTTATTGGAAAATCCACGTCTCATTTATCCTGTAGATTTTCCCACATTCTGGGTTTTGCAGACCTTCACCTAATCATTTAGCCTGTTCCCCTGACCACTGCTGATTCCTGTGCTTATGGCTCATCTCCAGTCTCATTTTTTGTCTGTTGACTCCATCCTTTTAGCCATATATGTACCTACATATAATAGAGCCCTGGCCAAACACAAAACCACCATATAACAAAGTTTTTGACGAAAGGACAAAGTCATCTTTATTGAGAATGATTCTAAAGCTTTCACCTGTGAAATTTAAATCTCACTGTTCTATTGAATGAGCATTGCCCCCTTCCATCTCCACGCTGTAGTCTAACCAGACATTTATTCACCGAAGACTCACCACTTGTCTCCAAAATTTGTATTTAAACAAAGGTAAACATTACCACACATAAAGCATTAATTTGTCTTCGCTTTTGTGTCCCGCGCCTGTGTTGCTAATTTCGTTTTGTTTACCAGACAATGCCTGGCGCCCTGGGATCTGCGATATGCTAATCTGTTCCCCACTCACTGTGGGATTGAGGTCACCCTCAGAGAGCAGGCTTTCGTCTGATTAGACATATTGAATGGCTGGTTATTTCCATTCAGGCCTCTGTAGAGAAGACAGACAGTGGACGCTCCCCTGGGAGAAGGTGGGCCTGATACTAGTCAGCATTTGATACACTCACAGCTGAGAACTCCTGAAAACAAAGAGTGAGGAAGGGCTGGAGAAGGGAGGGCGCTGTGTGGGATTCGGAGCAGGTAGTTGCAGTTTAACAATCAGAAAAACCATCCACACGCAGACATCTTGTGCATGAATGCCAAATGGTACAATTGTTATTGTAGATTTGGCCTTTTGGGTGATAGTAGTATTGACTTAAATCCACTCATTTGGCCTCAACATTCTGTCATCTCTCATGCTCTTTAAAAGCCTCTCCAAACTCGGTTATGTGAGACATGTATATGCTAGCTAACTGCATCCTTAAACTGGCTTTGTTATAAATAATTCCCAGTTCCATGTAGCTTCAAATGTATTTTATCTTTTGGGAGAGTTCCGTTATTTTTATTGCTTCTGAGTTCCAGTTTATGACATGAATTTGCAAGCAGAAAAAAAAACTTGAAGAAATGAAAACCCAGAACCATACGACTGGAGAAAGTGCATTTTGTGTTTGAATGTCAGCTTCTGAAGGAAAAATTTGATGTGCTCAGAAGTACAAAATGGTGAGCATGACTGGATCCACTATCCAGACAGGCACCTCAGAAGGTTGTCACTCAGTCTAAAACCCTTGCGGGAAAAAATGAATTTGCTCAACAATGAAAAATAAGCATGCCCCATGCCTTTTAAAGGGAATGGAAAGTCGATGCTGGGGAGGGAGGGCATAATATCTAACTTTATAGTCTTGGCAATTTGCCCTATCATTTTAAGACATCCTTGCAGAGTGTGACATTATGCTCATTTTTGAGAGAAATAAATGAGATAAAGGGAGACTAAATGACTTGTCCAAAATTTACATAGTCAAAAAGTAATAGGTTGGAAAGCAGGTCTTTGCCCCTCTCCCATTATCCCACACCACAGGGTCTACATATTTCACAATATCAGCCTCCCATGCCCTTCCCATTGCTTCCCAGTGAGCTCCGAGCTGCCTTTTCTGGTTCCTGTAAGGACAATAGGAAGTGGCTCTTCCTCCTCACTTCCCTTTGGTACACTGCTTGATATCTGGGTGCTAACTTACTTACAGGGTATCATTCGGTAGGTGGCTTCTCTTCACTGGGCTTCACTTTCTTAATCCTTAAGATTTAGACTACTACTTAAATGTTCTTTTTTTTTTTTTTACTATTATATAAAACTAGTGGCCTGGTGCATGAAATTTGTGCACATTAAAAGGGAATTAATCAGAGGAAATATTTTAATATTGCTATTTGCCCTTTCTGTATAATAGAAGTATCAGAGATGAAAGAAAATTAGTAAAATGTATATGAAAATCTTCCTCCTGTCAGAGTCTGGGGCACATTGTTGTACTCAGAGTCAAGTCAAATTCCCGCACACCTGCGTGCACTTCGAAATTGTGTGAGACCCAGATCCAGCCAGCCCCACCCCCATTGGGCGAGAGCCAGACCCGGCCAACCCCAGCCCTGTCAAGCCCCGCCAGGCAGGGGGCCCAGCCTCAGGCCCCTCCCCCCAAGCCCCTCTGGGCAGGGGGTACAGCCTGAGGTCCCCTGTCAAGCCCCACCGGGCAGAGGGCGTGGCCTGAGGTCCCCCGCCCCGGCCCGGCACCACGCAGCCTCAGGTCCCTGCTGATGGCTCGTTACAGCTCATTACGGGAACCTCGCCTCTGCTGTGGGCACAGCCATCTTGTGATGGCATGATGGAGTGAGGGTCAATTTGCATATTGCCTCTTTATTATAAAGGATTGGCAGTACTGTAATACCACATATTTACATAGGTTAACATGGTTCTCCTAGAACATGTGTTCTGGGATTTGTGTGGAAAACATTGAAGTTGGTATAGACATCATTAAAATCATTCTAGAGTATCTCAAAGCACTGGAAAATATCAATAAGGAACAGTGTTGGTTGGCTTTGAGGGCCCAGGCCGGATCTGTAAAGGCATTCCGCAATCCCAGCACCACAGTGGTTGGTCTAAGCGAGAGTATAAGGAGGTGGAGAAGAGAAAGGGAGTGGCCCCAGGCACTCTAACTCAGTGTTAGCTTCCCAGGGGAAGGAGTGTTGTCTCTTTCTTGGTCCCTCCATTCAAAATCTCAGGAATGAATCTCATTGGGTTATATGTCTGTCCCTAAACCAATTTCTGTGGCCAGAAGGATGCGTATTCTGCTTGGTCAAGACTGGGTCTCAGACTACCTCCAAATTTAGGGTAGGAATCAACTCCATTTAACAACTTCTGAGAGAGCTGGGGAGAGGCACTTTCCTAAGGAAACCAGGATGTTATTACCAGAAGGAGAAGTAGATGCTGAGCAAAAGCAAGACATGTCTTCTACCTTCCCCAGTTGCTAAAGGTGGAATTTCAGGCACCAAGACTCTTGGGTAAGGGAGATATTTTTGAAGTGCTTTTTTTGGGTCCTCAGATAACAGCATGTTACCACCAGCCTACTTAACGAGCCATCTGGTCTGGGTTTGACTGTTCTATCCATATGCTTACAGTTCTAACTGAAATCCCTTGGCTTGTAACATCAGGTAGCAGCATTTAAATATGCTGAATTCTAAAAATGTAGAGATTATAAATAGTGCATCATATTTTATAAATGCAAACAGCAATTTGAAGAACTTTAGCATCTCAAACCCTCCAGCAGGATTTATGGCTTTTCCTGTTTTATTGTGTGGGTGTGTTAATTTTGTAAAGTTGAAAAAAGAGCATATTTTATGATCAACACTTATTCTTACACAAGACAAATGATATAACAAAACATTTTGTACAGATAAAAACTTCAAAATGCTTGTTTTTGTTTATTTTATTGTTGACACTATTACAGATGTCCCCCATTCCTCCCCGTCATACCCACCTCCATCCAGCCGCTGCCCCTCCCCTCCCTCTCTAGCTATCACCACACTATTTTCTGTGTCCATGGGCTATGTTTTTGGGCTAATCTCTTCATTGTTTTTCATCGAGTCCCCCCAGACCCCTCCCCTCTTCCAAATGCTTATTTTTATTTCTTAAGGCTATGTTTGTTTGAATATTTTAGAATGTCTTTGTGTGCTATTTCCTGCACTAGGTTGGCAGAAAGTGTATGATATTTCAAGGAAGTTAAATTAAAGCTCTTATAAAAATGAAAAGTGAAAGGTATTAATTGTGTTGCTCTGATTTGAATATATGTCTTGTGTTGCCGATTTGCAACATTTAAATTATATTCCTTTTATATTTTCTGAAGTTTTACTTTAGAGGTCTTCGCTTAATATTATTTTTAAAAAACATTTTATGTATTATTTATTTTATTTTTTTATATTTTTTAGATGATTGAACCAGGCATTGAAATTTATTTCATGGACTCCACGTTGGTTATGGAATAAATTCTAATCTGAATATACTACAGTCATGTCTGCTAGGATTTGTCTGCCACCTACTTTTCCAGGTGCCTATTCCCCCTTAGGCATTTTATGAGGGCTATCTGTTGTTATCATTTATCCTGCATTCCTTTATCTTTGGTAAGAGCACCAGTCTCTTAACTGCTCCTCCTTTACTCCACGTGGTCCTGGTGGAAAGAATTGTGTTAGCGCTGCCCTTGGCAGAGGATTTGAGTAGGTAATCCGGGCTAGGCTGGGAATAAAGAGGCTGAGGAATGGAGAAGCCATGAAATTGGATGGACTGTTCATGTAGATATTGAATCACCAAGAATGATGACAGGAGGATGGAGGAGAGAAAGACAGGAAACCTGGGACTGGCCCGGAGGACAGGGGAGAAGGCCCGGAGGACAGGGGAGAACACAGCAGGGAGGCCTGGAGGGAGGTACAGTCTGATGACAGGAGCTTCAGGGCAGCTGATGGGGGAGCAAGAAAGGGACAATGATTTGGAAGTGGCAGTGAGGAGCAAGAAGGACACTTGACAGGAAACCTGGGACTGGCCCGGAGGACAGGGGAGAACGCAGCAGGGAGGCCTGGAGGGAGGTGCAGTCTGATGACAGGAGCTTCAAGGCAGCTGATGGGGGAGCAAGAAAGGGACAATGGTTTGGAAGTGGCAGCGAGGAGCAAAAAGGACACCTCTGCCACCTTCTGGCCCAGGATACCTGAGCGAAACTGGCCACCACTCATGAGGGCTGCAGGGAATTCCGTGTCCTCAGGGGAAAGCCAGGTTTCCCTCAGAACTAGAAGGTACAGGGACTGTTCAGAGAAGAGTGTGGATAGAGGGGGTTTTTGTGAGGACAGAGCAGTATGGGGATAGGATTTGAGTGACGAAATTGACCTGGGAAGCTTGTACGTCTTGAGGTCACTGGAATAAACATCGAAGACAAGATGAGGTGCCCTGGGGGCAGCATAAAGAGAGGAGATCATTAATTCTTGGAACTTGACTTAGGCACTTCTTAGGTGAGGTGAGAACAATAATTAAACTTATCGGATCCAGTTGATCCAATAATGCTGTCCATCCTTCTTCATAACTTCGAAATTGACCTGGGAAGCTTGTACGTCTTGAGGTCACTGGAATAAACATCGAAGACAAGATGAGGTGCCCTGGGGGCAGCATAAAGAGAGGAGATAATTAATTCTTGGAACTTGACTTAGGCACTTCTTAGGTGAGGTGAGAACAATAATTAAACTTATCGGATCCAGTTGCTGCCCATCCTTCTTCCTTCATAACTCGTGTTGGCCCCCTTTTCAATCCCCACTGTTACTCAATTCCTCAAACTCCCTTCAATTATATGCCAAAAATCATGTGATAATCTATTATTTAAATTATTTTTGATGGTCTGTCAAGTGACAGTTTTGTTTCCAGCCATCATAGTCATTCCATTTCTCAACACTAAGACCGGCTTCTAATTTTCTGTGTTTTGTGCACCTGGGGTCAAAGCACCATAGTAAGATGTGGGATCTGTGAGAAGAATGTCTTTCTTTTGTAAGTGGAAAATGGCAATTGTGACAAGGGATGGAAAAGAGCCGCCGAGCATGTTCTCAGACAGATATGCTTTAGGAATGTGTAGAAATGAACTTGAGGATGTGAAATTGATTCTCTTAAAGTCGGCCAGGTTCTGGACCACCCAGAGTCTTCATGTGCGTGGGCAGAGGGGCTATCCCAGTTTGAAGATTTCTCTTCATTAATCAGCAGGCATTTAAACAAAAATGGTTGGAGAGCAACAGAGACGAAGGCAGTCCTGAACAGATTGGTGATGACATGGTGGTTAAGAGAAGAGTTCTGAAATGTACTAGCTGGGTAATCTTGGGCAGATTATTTACTAGTAACCGTGCCTTCTTAATTCTTAATCAGGAAGTAAAGGCAATAATGACACCTACCACATAGGTTGTTGTGAGGACTAAATGAATTAATATGTAAAGCACTTCGAACAGTGCTTGACAAGAAGTAGTCACTCAATAAGTTTTTCTTATTAATACCAGGAAATAATTATATGTGAAATAAAGATGAAGATAACTCCTAAATAAGTTAAAGTTCCATGTATACTTTGCCATTGCTGAAGCTAACTGGTTTAATTTGTAAGTTAAATAAAAAGTACAAGTATTCACAGCAAGTAGGGGCAGAGCCAAGATTCTTATTCAGAGTTTATACTGTTAATGTCTTGCCATGCTGACTCTTGAAAAACAAATGCAACAAAAATAAATGAAAATAGAAGGTATATGAGCTGTGACGCTATCCTTTCTAGATCGATGGGTAGCCTGTGTTAGGTAAAATTTACAATATGCTTATTTCAGAGCATCAGGAAAAGTGATGTGTTCCTTCCTCATCTTCTATGATCACAGAAAGTTCCATTTAGAACACCTCCCCTCCCCCTACACATACATTTATTACTAAATATATCATCCAACTTTTGGTGCTTAGAGGTTCAGTTGCCTTGCTACTGTTACAGGGGCTGCAGGCAGATCATGTTCAACAGTTTTATCTTTGTTAAATGAAAATTAGAGGTTTTTTCAACACCATTTTATTTCTCCACTCTTTCTAATTGTCCCCAAACCACCTCATTGTAAATTTGGGTTTTATGCTTGATAGCGTATACCATAAGTTGAAAAATTCAACAAAGAGCTTGAAAACCCTCATTTGAATAACATCGACTTGACTTCAGGAACAGCTGCTAAGATAAAATAAATCCAAGAGAGCTCAGCAACCAGACCCAATTGCTTTTCTTTTTAAAGGGACAGGCAGATTTATATTGGATTGTAAGTCTTAAATGATTGCTTTAAATCAATACCATATTTTAATTGATATCAAATCTGAATTTTTATATGGGTATTTTACCTAGTATATAGATGATTCTATTTCACTATATTTCAATTTGAACAATTATTTGATGACATCATTGATAGAGGTTTACAAAGCAGAAAATAAAATCCATCAGGAATCAAGCCACCAGATTTCTTTTTCACTGAGAATGCAGAAACATAAACTTCACCTACCAAAATGTAAATAATGAAATCGAATGGAAATTTATAACTAAGAAAAACAGAATTGCTGGTTTCAGAATTAAAAAATTTGAACTGTTTTGTTTATTGCAACACCTCAGCCTTCTGTAGTGTGATTCATATTACAGAGAACTCAATAAAGGAGTTGCACAAAAGGCTGGGTTGCAGATAATGATACGTAAAAATCTTTTAAGGAAATCTAACATTAAAATGTAATCTTATAGGATTAATAAATGATAAAAGATTATTTATTCTATAAAGACATCATTCATCATGCAAAAAGATTATCATAATTTTCTTTTAAATATCTAGTTTCACTAGTATATTTAGGACATGATTTGATTTCTAAATATATGTTTTTACACATGACTTTTGCTAGAAAAGATCTATAATATAAAGCAAGTATTAGCAAGAAAGCAGAGTACAATGTCCTGAGAATCTCAGCATAGCAAATCATTTTGTGAAAAGATATATATATCAATGTGCTTTAATTGTTTGGCCTAGTTTAATTTGTATGTATATATTAGAGAAATGTTAATATCCTAGATATATATTTATAATTCAAAACATAGAAACAGTTGCACATTTTCCCTGCTTCTCATTTAATGTTCCAATGTAATCTTATAGGATTAATAAATGATAAAAGATTATTTGTTCTATAAAGACATCATTCATTGTGCAAAAAGATTATCATAATTTTCTTTTAAATATCTAGTTTCACTAGTATATTTAGGACATGGTTTGATTTCTAAATATATGTTTTTACACATGACTTTTGCTAGAAAAGATCTATAATATAAAGCAAGTACTAGCAAGAAAGCAGAGTACAATGTCCTGAGAATCTCAGCATAGCAAATCATTTTGTGAAAAGATATATATATCAATGTGCTTTAATTGTTTGGCCTAGTTTAATTTGTATGTATATATTAGAGAAATGTTAATATCCTAGATATATATTTATAATTCAAAACATAGAAACAGTTGCACATTTTCCCTGCTTCTCATTTAATGTTCCCAATCAGTCCTTTGTAAATAACTCTCATATTTCACTTTTTCACTGACTTCTTTGCTCATTTGGCTGTTTCCACTTGGGACACTTGAGTGTATTGTACCAATAAAATGAGATATCACACCCTCAGATCACTTGATGAGAGTTTTTTGTTTTGGTGTATTATCAGATAAGATGCTTTTAACTGCAAGTAACAAACAACCTAACTAGTCGTGACTTAGGTCACAAAGCATTTATTTATTGTTTACTAAACAGAATGCTGAGAGGAAGGAAGCCACAGGTTAGTTTGGGAGCCAATGATGTGAACATGGACCCAGGAGGTTGAGCCAGTATTTCAGCCCAGGCAGTCCGACTCAAGTGCCTATGGTACAGGCCACTTCTCAGCATTATTTAGACTGTCATTATTCTGTCTTCCTGGGAGACTGTTTCTGTGGTGAGCAGGGAACTTATAGCCCTCAATGGCAATCATTGGCACATGGTAAACATTCAGTAAATATTCATTAAACCATTGAGGAAAATTTGAAATAAGAGGGATAGAGACTAAGACTATGTAAAATAAAAGGGTACCATGGTGCAGAATTAAATTAGAACTATTCAAGTTGATGCTAGACCTTTGTGCTCTGTGGTTTTTAAATAAATTTCAGTATAACTGAAAAAAAGAAACCATTTTGGGTCATTTATAGTCAGTCCCCTCACTTCCTTGTAGGTCTTTTGTTGGTTGATCAATACTATGGGTTTAAATGTGCAAGTTTAGAAATGTAGACTGAGCTAAATTGCTCTGTATAAGAAAGGTTTAGAGACCACTTCAGTCTGCAAGGTGTGTGTGTGTGTGTGTGTGTGTGTGTGTGTGTGTACTCGAAGGGAATGGGCCTTAAGCGAAACATGGCAGCAGGAGGAGAGAGCCAAGAGGAGACATATAGGATTGGTGAGGTTTTCAAAAGTGAAATGTTATGCGCTGTGTCATGAGACCCCATAAGATTTCAGTAAAAAGAAAAAGAAAAAATATACTATGATTGGATATTGAAGAAGATGAATTTGTGTCAAGGACTTTTGTTAACATGGTCTCGGTGTTAGATCAGAATTCAAGACAGTCCTCCTGAATGCTCAATATGTTCAAAATGATTGCCTATTGTGTGTGTGTGTGTGTGTGTGTGTGTGTGTGTGTGTGTGTTGTGTGTGTGTTCATCGCAGTTATTAAAGGAGGAATTCTGCTTTTCTCTTGGAAATACAGAATTGGAGAACTCCTCGGGTGGGCACCTAACCATTTTTCTATGATAGGACTTATAAACTATTTGAGTGATTAATGCATAATCAAGTTTTACATGGCATATTTTAAAATTAGTAAATCACTTTGGGGACAAATGGAGAGTGGGACACCAATGTGCTAGAGCTTGACAAAATTTTGTCAGGCATTCTTGCTCAAAAAAAAAAAAACCCTTTCAAAAGAAATAGTGGGGCAGAACACTCAGCAGACCAGACAAAAATCAAAAGTACTAAGTGCCTAGAAGATGAGCAGGCATGCCTTCTATTGTGTGAGCTGGAGAGAAAGAGGGTGAGTTAGGGCAGGGTGGGGCAGGGCAGGGTGGGTAATAAGAAAGGGTAGTTTTCTTTTCTGAGAATTTTCACCTGGCGGATGTGGGAGGAAAAGACAACTGCAGTGGCCTGTTTTTCCTGCAAACCCGGCCAGCACTTTGTAAGTGGCACAGGACTGTCATTTCAAGCTGGACTACTGCTGGCCCAAAGCCAAAGGAATTGGCCAGGAATGAATCATCCTTGGAAATGCAGCATGTCGCAGAGATTCCCTCAGATGGCCAGAGGAGCCAAGCCCAGCGCACTGTAAGGCCGCCTTTAGAAGTCGGGAAGCAGAGCTGGTAGCCTGGTGTTGCCAGGTTTGCAGGGTGAAGGCTGCCTCGAGGCCCCGCTCCGGTTCTTTCTCCTCCATGGAGTACGCCCTGACCACTTGGGCCCGCGTGTGGGACTTTGAGGTCTTGCAGCTCTTGGAAGCTGTTCTATACTAGTTTGCAGTTCATTACTAACAGCCTTAAATTTATCTTGTGAGTAAAATGAGATCATGGATATGGAGTTCTCAGCACAGTACCCAGCAAGACTTTGTTTATACGTCCTGCCGCTGCTGGAAAGAAAGTGCTGGCCAGGACACAGAATGAGTGAATGAATGTGGGGCCATTAAGGAAAGGTGACTCAGCCCATCTCCTCGTCTGTTATGGCCTACAGGTCCGAACAAGAAATGCTCTTCACTGGATCCAGAAATTGTTGCTGCTATTGAAATAATCCAGATGGTATGAATTACAGAAAGCTGTAATAAAAGCCCATTATTATCCAGATTTGAATGTACATGTTAGTAGAAGCTGTGTGGCCTGAATGTCTGCTGGGGGATTTGAAACACTGGTTTCTGAGAAACACATAGAGCAGATTATTAACACATATTAAAGTCAGAGCCTATTTATTTCAGCAAAATTAAAATATTTTAAAATTACAATATGACACACTTATACAAATTCGTATATAACAGAAGTTAATAAAATTAAAAGTGGATGCTCCTTCTTTCCTATCCACCTCCCACTGAATTTCATGATTAACGGTCTCGTTACCAACCTCCAGTGCAGGCATAGAGGGCCTGAGGCTACAGAGGCAAAAACAGCCAACAGAGTCCCTGCCTTCACTGGGCTTACATTCTAGTGGGAGGATACAGACCATAAGCAAGCAAACAAGCAAACAAACCAAGCCTGGGAAGCTAGTTTATATATGGAAGTGGGATCCATATGATGAAAAAGAATCATAGTCTTGAACCCTGTGGGAAAAGCCTTTCAGGCCAACTGAATGGCAGGTGCAAAGGGCCAGGGGACACAAAAAGGGGCTAGTCAAGGTGGGAGTTCCAAGATGGGGACAGGAGCCAGCAAGATTAGTGTGCTAGACGGGGGAGAAAGGCCAATTTCATGCAGATAAAACGAGAGGCCATTCAAGGTTCTTAAATACAGGAGGCTTGGGGAGAGGATTGAATTTTCACTTTTTAAAGACTCTGATGTAATGGGGGCTAAAATGGAAGTCTGCAGACAGATTGGAAGAGATTCATTCACACATACACACAAACATACAGAGTTTAAAAATATGTATATATGCTTTTTCTGAAACTTGTTACCGGTGCACATTTTTAGAATTCCTCCCTGAAATTATGTTCAGTTTACTGCCCGTCTTAAACAATCAAACACATCTTGTTTTCTGACCTTTCCCTATCCACCCAAATGCAGTAACCTAGTTGGCAAACACAGGTTTGGCATTTCAACATGGCTCCCGAATGTGTTCATCAGATTTGACTCACAATTTCAGTGCCTACTGATGTGATATCTTTTGAACAACATCATTGTCATAAGCATACAGTAGCCTGCCAAGGTGGTTGGTTACCCTGAAATTAAAAACAGTTATTTGGAGTTATGTTCATTTATTTACCAAATAATTATTGAGCACCAGGCACATCAGTTAATAACAAACAAAATCTCTGTCTCTGCTGGAATTACATTCTAGTAAAGGTAGATGGACCAAACAAACAAAATAAGTAAATGCTACATTTAGTTTGAAGATGACATTAGAGGGAGGTAAGAGATTTGGAAAGCTATAGGGTGGGGCAGGGGTGGGGGGGGGCTCCAATTTTAAATAATGTTGCCGGTTGGGTCTCACAAAGAAGGTGACTTTGGGTGGACTAGAAAGGGGAGAGGTAAGTAATATAGATGTTGAGAGGGAGGACATTCAAACAGAGGGAATAGCTAGTGCAAAGATCCTGAGGCACTAATATAGCTGGCAAGGTTGAGGGAAAGTGAGGAGGCTAATGGTTACTTGAGTAAGGGAGAGGTTAATAGAACAGGAAATCAGAGAGGGAAGGAGGTGGAAGGCAGGTCATAAGAACCTTGTAACACATGGAAGAATTTGGGCTTCAACAATGAATGACAGGAGCCAAAGCAGAGAAATGACATGATATAAATTATATTTTAAAATAATTATTCTGACCACTGTGATATACATGGAGTAGAGGTGGAAGTTTTGATGTGTTTTAGAAAACAACAACACTTGATATCACATTCCCTTAATTTTGCTAAAAGAGGGGAAAGTCACCAAAGCATTAAAAAATATTCCATCGAGCACCTTTTCCCTTTATCTTTCTTTTCCATGGCAACGTTCTATCAGAGCCCAATTCCTTTAGCTCTGTGCTTAAAGTATACTTACACTATTTTCAGGCTGATGCCCAGTTCCTTATCTTGTCCTATATATCAGTCAAGATCTTCTTGGCTGCAAGTAACTGAATACTTGACCTAAACTGGCTTAAGCAATAGGCCATTTAGTAGCTCAAATGTGAGCAGTTTGGAGGTATACAAAGCCAGAGTAGGTTAATTTAGCCACTCAGTGACATCTGGGCTGTCTTTCCAGTTTTTCGGGTTTTTGTTGTTGTTTTTTTAACCTTTTCTCTTATTGTTGTTGAGAGGGAGGACATTTAAACAGAGGGAATAATATAGATGTCAGGATATGCTACCACAACTCCAAACATGCCTTGCTTCATGGAGGATGACCAGGGCAGGAAGTAAGGAAAAGACTTCTTATGGGCTCTCAGGGCTAAAATCTTTCCCCTGAACTCCCCCCCCCCCCCTTCGCCCACATACCTACACTTCCCATTATGTATTCACCTGAGTTAGGTCACCTGCTCAGTTCCTAAACCATTGACAAAGGGTGTCCCTAAGACCATCTCAGGAAGTCTACAAAGTTAAAACTATTGTATTATAATACTAAAATGTTACTTTTTACTCCCATTCTCTTAGGAATGTACAGTTTTCCAAAGGCTACCTGAGATAGTGCAACAGATTGAATGCAGCAGATATGAAAATCCAGTTGCCTTCCATTAAGCCAGACATTAAAGATATTTGAGATATTTTATAGTAATACCACTCTTTTTTGGAAAATATAGTTATTTCCATTAGATTGTGCTATTTATGTAAAATGTAATTTTATTATTATTATTTTAATCCTCATCTGAGGATATGTTTATTGTTTTTTTGTGTTTTCTTAGAGAAAGAGGAGAGAGAGAGAGAGAGAGAGAGATACAAGGATCAATTGCCTCCAGTAGGCACCCCTGACCAGGGATCAAAGCCACAACCTCGGTATGTGCGGTGACTGGAATCAAACCTGTGACCTTTCAGTGTCCTGGAGGACGCTCTGACCAACTGAGCCACACCCAGAGCAGGGCTTATTATTTTGTAAATAAATATTTTTAAATTTATCCGTTTTAATTTCTAGTATGGTAAATATCAATTGATATAACCCACAAAAACAAAAGCCCTTTGCGGTGTTTTTTTTAAAGAATAAAACGTGGGCCCTAAGAGCAAAAGGTTGAAAACCTTTGATTGATTCAGACAGAACGGATTCACCCTAGGGGCTGGGGGCGGGGCCGCACGTTTGGGAGTTTACTGCAGCCTGGCCCAAACCTTAAAATCTGATTCTGTAAGTGGTTAAGTCACAAACGGGTGTGCTGGACGCTGCTTGTTTAATTCATGGATCTCAAATCAACTCTTCTAGCTAATCAGAAGTGAGCTCTCGCTTTTGACTGTGAGGAGGTGAAATGGTCAAACTAAAGGCTGAAGTGTCATTTCAAAGAAAACCTGTCACTTTAAGGTGGTTCTTAAGATGGGAAGGGATGTGGGAGTTTGGGGCGGACAGTTGAAATTGCAAAACCCCTTTTTGGAGCAGAGGCACCCCCTCCCCAACATACAAACGTCATCAGTACTCTGGGGTAGGGAGTAAGGTAATTATTGCTAATAATTGGTTTCTTCCTCCACTCCAGCCCGCACTAACAGCGTCCTTAAAGATGCGCCCTGACGGGTTATTGGCTGTCATTCACCTAAACTCAATAGCACCCGGCCGGGCCTCCTGCTCCTTGCTCAGGCCGAAGGCAACAGGAGGATGTCCGTGGATGCTGAAGTTGTCGCCCAGGCGTGCTCACTTTCTCGCCTTGATCTTTCATCCAGGATTGGGGGTTTGTGCGAGTAAATTGGGAGGGGGCACTCGTCCCTCCCTTGTTCTTCATTGTTAATATTTCTTTTTCTTGTCTCATATTTTGGTATTTTAGTTTCAAAATGCTCTCAGGGGGCTCCTTAAAATACCAAACCTGTCTTTCCCCCTCTTGAGTAAAATAAATGCCTTGGCATCCACACACACGCACGCACACACACACACACACACACACACTCCATCACAGTACATCTTGGTGTTTATAACTCAACTCAGATGCCGGCGATTCCCCATCCCATCTTTCCTTTCGCAGGCCTCTCTTCTCGCCTGGAGAATTTTAGGCTGACATGGAACACGGGCCGGGGGAGGAGCCGGCCTGACCCCGGTTACGGTGGCAGCAGGCATACATTTTCTTTGCACATGTTTTGCTGGGTGGGTGGGAGACATTTCTACATAAACTTCGAGACCATAGGTGCCATTTCTTAAGTCTTCCCGTTGTCTCCCGCCTAGGTCATTTTCTTTGCCCTAATTTTACATGGAAGTTTCTCCCGGTTGGGTGGTTTGCATCCACGGTTCCCGGCGCTTGAAACTCCTCTCCCTGGGGTCTGACCTAATTCTGGGTGCCGGCTGTTGTTTGGTTTATTTCTCCACTTTTACAAGCGCACGTGGCTCTTCGGGGAGCTTCGCTTTTGCTCCTCGTGTGGGTGTTGGGGTTCACTGGGCCCCCGAAACACGTGCTTGATTGAATGCAACCCCAACCCCTTCCCCCACGGGGCCCCGAGCCCTGCGGGCGGGAGGAGGGGCAGGGAGCAGAGCCGGGCGGGGTGAATCACAGGGCGTAACAGGTGCCGCAGCCGCAGCTGCGCCCGCACCCCGCTCGGCTCCGGGGATGAGGTTTTCTTTTTCTCCAGGTTTTTTTGGAGGCGGGAGGAGACGCCGCCCCCACCGGACCAATGCCGGCTGTGGTTGTTCGTCGC
>NW_005367057.1:53586-61409 GCF_000412655.1 Myotis brandtii | reverse complement strand
TGCGGTGTCGGCAGCGGCCGCGGGGCGCGCGGGGCTTCGGGATTTGCGAGCTGTGGTTAGAATTGAGTTCCTGAGTGGCCCGTGGCCGCTGCAGAGGAAGAGAACCCGGTGACAGCCCAGTGTCCAGGGAAGCACTGACATCATAAGGGGCAGGCATGTGTGAGGCTATTTCGGTGTAGAATTTTATAGTGAAGTAGAGTAAACTGCATTAGGAGCTCGCTGCCCCCTGTGGAGCCTATGCTGACCGCCCCGTTATGCAAGTCATTTGGGCCCAGGAAACGGAATCTGCTAAATAATATGTCCTCAGCACGTGTGATATGGGAATCTTTTCAGTGGTTCCCAACCTTCCTCATGCCACGACCCTTTAATACAGTTCCTCATGTTGTGGTGACCCCCAATTTCATTGTTACAAATTGAACATAACTAAAGCATAGTGATTAATCACAAAAACAATATGTAATTATATATGTGTTTTCCGATGGTCTTAGGCGACCCCTGTGAAAGGGTCGTTCGACCCCCCAAAGGGGTCGCTTCCCACAGGTTGAGAACCGCTGCTTTAGATTATTACCTCACTTGGGGGCCCGTATTTATGATTGCTAAATCATCATTGCTTGCAACGCTGATACAGTTCTTGTTGAATCTGAGCGGAATTGAGATTTCCCTTGTCTGGACTCTAAAACGGGGTGAGGATTGGAAGAGGCACTCCTCTGAGGGTGGCTCAGCAGTGTAAAGGGGCAAGGGGTCCTGGAATTAGAAAATGCTGGGCTTCCCTAACAATTCAGATTGGAGTCTAGGTCTAAAGTTTGATATGAGTGATGGGTGCCTTGGGATCCTTCAGACTGAGGAGGGATTGCTTCACTGTTTAGGTAGAAGAAAATTCTGGCAGCCTTGGCCCTTACCTGGAAAGGTAGGGTATGACTTAACACATTTAAAAGGATACTGAACAAAATTTGAAAAGAATGAGAGACCTGGAGAGAGAGGGGGAAAAAAATGCCTTTACAGTTAAAATTTAGGTCAAGCTATCTTGAAATTTAGACTTATGAACTTGGATTCAGTCAGCAAAACTTTATCCATCCAACCCTAGAACTGTCTTAACTTTAAGGTCTAGGAAGCTTAGGTTATTCGTTCAGACTAAACAAGTAAAAGCTAATACTTAATTTGACACTGTTCTGCCTGCTGTCAGTGAAAGTTTCTCAAAATGGCTCTTTGAAAAGAGGATGAAGGAACTGGTAGTTAAAATGAAGGCTCTTTTAAGTCACTCGCTCGGTGGGTCTTTTCAGCCAAGTCACTTTATATCCTTCCTTCCACTTCTCTTTCCCCATGTGCACAATGAAGATAATGAAGCCCAAGGGTTAAGTAACAACATGAGTGCAGCAGCTTGAAGATAACTGTAAGGACTTAGTTATTCTAGGATGAAATGTGAGGATCTCTTCATAACACATTGCACCTTATGACAAGACTTGCTAAAGAATACTGTGTTCCAAACACACTGAGGTGATATATGAGAAAACTAAAATGTTAATTTTTCAGATGACTTGCCAAAGGCCTCCAGGCCAACACGAAATCAGATTATATTCTTGGCCTATCCAAAATCCTGACATAGCTAACTGGGGATGGCACAGTTTTTTTTTTTTGTTTTTAATATATATTTTTTATTGATTTCAGAGAGGAAGGGAGAGGGAGAGAGGAATAGAAACATCAATGATGAGAGAGAATCATTGATCGGCTGCCTCCTGCATGCCCTCTACTGGGAATCGAGCCCGCACCCAGGCATGTGCCCTTGACCAGAATTGAGCCCGGGACCCCTCAGTCCCCAGGCTGACGCTCTATCCACCGAGGCAAACTGGCTAGGGATGGGTATGACACAGTTTTTATAAAAGAAGGCATTTGAGTATCTTCTATGTAATATGCACCTAGAGATAAAAATATAATAAAGATACCTGCCCAGAAGTGTGTAATTTTAATTCATTTCACATGCTTAAATTGGAGCAATTTCAAAGCATTTTAAGTGATTTTTTTTTTCATATAATTTGCCAGTGACTATATATGCCTTATTGGTTTGACCAGGTCACAGAGAGGTTTTGGTACTCTGTGGGTCTGTTTTGTGTCTTTGGTGATGATAGCTGCTAACGAAGTCCTTACAGTTATCTTCAAGCTGCTTCACTAACGGCTAGCAGCTGCTAATGAAGGTACAAGTTGTCTTGAATTCATGAATCTATAGATTGAGATAAAATAGAAAAGTGCACCATTCATTATTGAAAATGGAAAACTACCTAAAATTTTACTTTTGATAGTGGGTTAGTATTATATAGCACCAGCAGATTTGCTGAATTATGCGTTAATAATTTATAATAATAAAAGCATAATATGCTAACTAGATCGGACAGCCAAACGACCTTTCGGACGACCTTCTGGACAAAGCCACAGCAACGGGGGCCAAGGCAGAGGCAGTTAGGGGTGACCAGGCAGGCAGGCTAGTAGTTAGGGGCAATCAGGCAGTCAGGCAGAGTGGTTAGGGGCGATCAGGCAGGTAGGCAGAGGTGGTTAGGGGTGATCAGGCAGGCAGGTGAGCAGTTAGGGGCAATCAGGCAGGCAGGCAAGTGGTTAGGAGCCAGTGGTCCCGGATTGCTAGAGGGATGTCTGACACAGGGATCAGGCCTAAACCAGCAGTTGGACATCCTCCAAGGCGTCCTGGATTGCAAGAGGGTGCAGGCCGGGCTGAGGGACTGGCGCCCCACCCCCCCAACCTCCCGTGCATGAATTCTGTGCAACGGGCCTCTACTTCTTTTAATAAATATTTATTAAACACTAAGCCTTTTCTTGCCAGACGTGAGGATAAATATGATGAGTGTTGCCTTGTAGAAAGTTTGTTTCAGGAAATTTATAGTGTAGTAAGGGAGAGAGCAAAAACAAAGTAAAAGTTGCACATATGGGAAGGCTTTAGAAAAGGATTTCAGTTCTGTCCTGATGGAGATGGAAGAGGTGGTGTCGTAGTTCACCTGTTGAACACATAGTAGCATGTTCTGTACCCTTGGGGAAGTACAGGTGGTTTAGCAGTTAGAGCCAGGTGGGCTGGGTTAGTGATAAGGTTGGAAAATCTTGTCACTAACCCACACAAAGTGCTACGGACCTTTGACCAGTAGCTGGTAGGGAATCTATAAAAGGTTTTATCCAGGGGAATTATGTTTGCTTTAGAACAGTGGTTCTCAACCTTGGCTGCACATTAGAATCACCTGGGCTTTTTAAAAAAATCCTGATTTCTGGGCCTCGGAAATTCTGTTTCTTTGTTATGGGGTGGGGCCACAACATTAGTAACAAAGAAACAGAATTTCCGGAGGATGAGGCCCAGGAATCAGGATTTTAAAAAGATTCCCAGGTCGAGAACCACTGCTTTAGAAGTATTTGCATCAAAACCAGTAATTGGAAGGATCCAAAGGTGTTCTAAACATAGACAACCTAAATAATATTTCAGAGACAACAACCCTACATAGCAATTAAAAACTTTAAAAAACGTAAAATGATTATTCATATAACCAACCATTATTTAGTACCTTTTTGTTTGTTTTCGTATTTTTTATTGAGGAATAATTGATAACATTAATTTCAGGTATATAACAGTGATTCAGTATTTGTATATATATTGTGAAGTGACCACAGTAAGTCTAGTATCGTCTGCTTTTAAGATTGGGGGGAATAGAGATGCAAGGATAAATAAGAGACAGCTCCATTTTCAAGCAACTTGCAATTCAGTAGGAGCGATAACACAATTATAATGCAATGCAGAATCTGAGTGTCATAAGAGCATAAAAATGTCAGGTCCTAGCAGTGTAGGATGCTGACATGAGAGAATGCAGACATTCAAATTAAAAATAGTTCTTAAATAGAAATTAAACTGCAGCTATTTAACAATCAGTGCAATCTTAACTAACATTTACAGTTCATATATTATCCCTTACTTCATATATTGCCCTCCCTCTTAACTCTGTTGAATGAAGTTTGGGGCTTGACCAGCACACTACTACTAGCTAAGGGACCTTGGATAAGCTACTACTTGCCCTTATCTTCTCTGTGTCTTGGTTGTGTCATCTGTACATTAGGGATAATAATAACTACTTCATAGACTTGTGATGATTAAATAAGAAGATATAGTAATATCTAGAATAGTGCTTGGGAAAATAGCTTACATTTACTGAGCACTTTATATTTCTATTTGATATAAAATGCTATAATTGAATAAGAACTTTTTGTCTCTAGTGGATCTATCCATGAGCATCTGATAAAGCCTCTACATTCAGAGAAGCCAAATACATTTTGTTAAACTAACCTTCTGAACAAATGATCTTTGTTTATTGTCTCCTTATCTTATTTGCTGATCACTTCTCTGGAATCTCATTTCTATTTACACTTCAGCTTTGTCATAAAGTCACTAATCTCCAAATCCAACATATTTTTTTCTATTTAGATCTTGCCCTTTCTATGGCATTTGTTGCTTGTTCACCATTCCCTCCTCTTTAAAACTTTTTTCCCATGGCTTTCCTAAAGCCTGCCCACCTCTCTATTTTAGTTTCTTACATCTAGGTCACCTTCACTCACCTGTTACATGTTGATGTTCTTTAGGTGTTCTTTCTGCTTCCCTTTTTTTCTGTATGGATGCAACTACCACATGTATGCGAAATCTGCCTTGATGTTTATTGACCTTCAAGCCCTAGTTTAATCCCCATTTGAATGTCTCATGGCAGCATCTCTAAACCCAGTGAATTCTACAGGGAGCTCATCATCCCTAACAATTAACCAAACCCAGCTTTATCAACCTTACTCCTTTATTCTCTTTATCTAAGTGACACTATTTTCTGTCTGGTACCAAAGACAGATTTTTACATGAAGAATAAATGCCTCCCCTTTGTTGTTTAATAGTTCAACTTCTGAAGTATTTCTTATCTGTCCTTCACTTTCTTTGTTGTTACTGGCTAAGTCAGCGAGTCGTGCCTGAACATCAGCTGCCCAGTTTGCTATAATATTTTTGTGCTGGGGCTACTGAAAATGGAGCCCATTTTGGAAACATTAAGGTGGAAGGCGACTGCTAGACGAATATTGTTTTAAAAGTTGTAGCACTAAATGTACAGAGTTTGAGTGGCCAGAAGATAACCAAGATGGGTACCAGTCATTGCATGTACTTTTTACCTGCAAGTTAGTGGTCTGGATTACAAAGGTCCCAGTCTTGGGTTAGTCAGTCTATTGCCAGTTGATTGTAATCTGGATGTTGTGCATTCCTGTCTAAAAGATGGCACCTTCAGCATTACTCTTTCTCATCTGTATGCAAGTTTCCAAAATATCCTACATAGGATCTAGCATATAAAATAAATCTTCAATAAATACAAACCATCATCAGCTGTATTATTTTTTAATAAGGGGATGGGTTTGGAAAATTTATATCACTTGCTCTGGACACTTGTTGAGTGTCAAGAGGAGGCCAGGGTCTATGAGGCTTTGTAATCTTAAGAATCTAGTTTTTGTTCTTACCTTCCAGATTAAATAGCTGGGTTTTTATACCTGCCTTCCCAGTTTGTACCCGGATGAGTTAACTAATCTCTCTGAGCCTCAGATTCTTCCATCAATAAAGTAGTGTTATATCTACTTCTTACTAGGGCCATTGTAAGGATAAATGACATAGCTGATGAGCCACATCTGGTTGCCATAGAGGCTCAAGGTGGTGATTCTTCTCTCCACCAGTTCCACATAGTTAGCTAGTACAGGAGTTCTTTGCAAATTTGTGGTTGCTTCATGAAACGAGCCCAAACTGCTTGTTTTTATACTTGTAAGGAGGGAGGGTCATTGGCTCTTGGCTCTTGGCTCATGACATAATTGGTCCATTTATTTGGTTTTAATAATATAAAACCAATACATGAAATTAGTGCAAGGGACTCGGCCCTCACAGCCCCGGGTGCCTTGCGGTTCTGTGGTTGTTCCAGAAGGTTGTTCCACCATCCGGTCTAATTAGCATATTAGTTCTTTATTATATAGGACTAGAGGCCCAGTGCATGAAAATTCATGCACTGGAGGGGGGATCCCTCAGCCTGGCCTGCCCCCTCTCATAGTCTGGGAGCCCTCAGGGGTGGGAGGCGACCCGGCGATCAGGGGAAGGCGATGCCCCATCACACCTCTGCTGCTGCCACTGCCGGCAGCACAAGCCTCGGCCGGCCCTGGTTACCTGCACCTCTGCCGGCCCTGGGTGGCTGGGCAGCCGCTATATGAGGCTTGCCTGCGCCTTGGGCTGGCCCTGGGTGGCTGGGGGGCTGAGGGGACTGGGTGCCGCCATCTTATGGCTGTGGGCACCACCATCTTTGAGGGTGTGGCAGTCAATTAGCATATTCCCTCCTTATTGGCTGTGGGCGCCGTCATCTTTTCGATGGTGTGAGGGTCAATTAGCCTATTCCCTCTTTATTAGATAGGATAGGCACCACCTAATAAAGCTAAGACCTTGACAGTATCCTTGATATAACCAGCTGGACCCCTTTTTCCTGCTTCCCTAACCTGAGGCAACTATTTACTGAATCCTATATTCATCATTTCCTTGGTAGCTTTTAAAATATATTTTTATTGGACCTTTAAGTTTTCTATATAAGCCACACAATTAAAAGTATATGTTACATGCCCTATCTTTTAAGACATTTTCTACTTTATGATGCTTTAATTCACTTAAAATTATATTGCTGAGGTTCATCTATATTGTATGTCACGGAAATTTTCTGATTGCTGCATGACATTCCGTTTTGCAGAAATGCCACTGTCTCTCCATTTTCCTGTTGAGGGGTGTGTGGTTGCTTCCAGGGTTATGCTCTTGTGCTAGTTTGCTATTGTGAAGAGGGAAGCTGCTTATGTTCGCACCTCCTGATGTACACATGCAAAAGGTTTTTCTTAGATTTATACCTAGAAGTGGACTTGCTAGGTTGTAGAATACGTGAATAGGATATATGAATTTCAGCAGCCATACTGTTAGTTTTCCAAAGGTTCTCCCCACCCTCCAATCTATAATAATAAAAGTGTAATATGCTAATTAGACCAGATAGCCAAATGACCATCCGGACAACCTTCTGGACAAAGGTGGGGCTGCGAGGGCCGAGGCAAGCCCCTGTGAGGGCCGAGGCAAGCCCCTGTGAGGGCCGAGGCAAGCCCCTGTGAGGGCTGAGGCAAGCCACCACGGCTGCGAGGGCCGATTGAAGAGCCTCGGCAGGGTGGGAAAGGCCTCCCTGTGGGCGGCGATCAATGGGCAGGGCCTCCCTGTGTGCCGCGATGGATTGCGGAGCCCCCCCATCGATTGTCTCCAATAGGGAGGCCCAGGCTACCCAACCGGCGGCACTGTGGTGGGTGGGGCCTCCCTCAGCGGGGCATCGATCTGGGGGCCCCATAGTCCATCAACTCACAGAGGGAGGCCCAGGCCACTGGCCAGTGACGCTGTGGTGGGTGGGCGGGGCTGGCCAGCTATCGCCCCACAGAAGGAGGCCCAGGCCAGCCAAGTGATCGTACCCCATGCCTTTTGCCTGCAGAGGGAGGCAACCAGTGGCGGAGGGGGTGGCACTGCACAGATGGCAAGCAGTGGCAGTGACAGGGCCAGGGGAAGGAAAGCCCCAATTGCCGCCCCCCCCCACACCTGACCCTGACAGGAGGGAGGAGGGAGCCCGATTCCACCCATCCCTCCCCCGGCTGGCGTCGTCAACAGAATATGTCTGAAGACCAGCTATTGGCACAATGTACCTCTGAAGCCAAAAGAAGCCAGCGTGGTTGACAGAATGTATCTGAAGAACAGCCATCGACAAGTACTACCA
>NW_005367057.1:52569-52915 GCF_000412655.1 Myotis brandtii | reverse complement strand
GATCGTAACAGTGACCCAGGCAGATATAATTCTCCCCATGTAACCGAGGTTGCCGTCATATTCAGAAACGAAGATGGAGAATCTCCTTTTGAAAGGGACTTGCTCATTCATTGTAAACCAGATCCCAATAATCTGAATGCCACTAAAATGAAGCAAATCAGTATCCTGTCTCCTACATTAGATGACATGACATATCCTATTCTTTTTCCACGTGGTGAAAAAGGCTGGGGAACAGATATTGCATTAAGACTCAGAGACGACAGTGTAATTGACAATGATACTAGACGAAATGTAAGGACACTCACACAAATAAGTTGAAAACAGACCTGACTTGGTAGCCAGAGTT
>NW_005367057.1:49864-52404 GCF_000412655.1 Myotis brandtii | reverse complement strand
ATCTAGATCTGAAAATGACAATGTGCCGATTGGTAAAATGATAATACTTCCATCATCTTTTGAGGGTGGTCCCAGAAATATGCAGCAGCGATATCAGGATGCTATGGCAATTGTAACGAAGTATGGCAAGCCCAATTTATTCATAACCCAAAATGGGCAGATATTATAAACAATTAAAAACACTGGCAAAAAGTTGAAAACAGACTTGACTTGGTAGCCAGAGTTTTTATTATTAAGCTGAATGCTCTTTTAAATGGTATGTGTAAATTCCATTTATTTGGCAAAGTAATAGCTAAAATTCGTGTCATTGTATTTCAGAAACGTTGACTGCCTCATGCTCGTGTATTATTGATATTAGATAGTGAATCCAAATTACGAGCAGAAGATGACATTGACCATATAGTTAAGGCAGAAATTCCAGATGAAGACCAGTGTCCTTGACTTTTTCAAATTGTAAAATCAAATATGGTACATGGACCATGTGGAATACAAAATCCAAATAGTCCACATATGGGAAATGGAAAATGTTCAAAGGGATATCTGGAAGAATTTCAAAATACGACCATTGGAAATATTGATGGATATCCCAAATACAAATGAAGATCTGGTAGCACCATGTCTATTGGAAATAAAGTTATTGATAACACTTGGATTATCCCTTCTAACCTGTATTTGTGCCTTAAGTATAACTGTCATATAAACGTTGACATCTGTGCATCAATTAAAAATGTCAAATATTTATTTAAATACATCTATAAAGGGCACGATTGTGCAAATATTCAAATTTCTGAAAAAAAAATATTATCAGTCATGACTAAGTACAGGACTTCATTGACTCCAGGTATGTATGTGAGCGCTCCTGAGGCTGTTTGAAGACTTTTTGCAGTGTGAATGCATGACCAATCTCATGCAATCACAAGATTAGCTATTCATTTGCCAAATGAACAGAATTTGTATTTTCATACTGATGATTTTGCTGAAGTTATAGATAGAGCTAAAAGGCATAACTCAACTTTGATGGCTTGGTTCTTATTGAATAGAGAAGATTCTGATGCACGTAATTATTGGGAGATTCCACATTATGTGTTTAATAATTCTTTGTGGAGAAAACGCCAAAAGGGTGGGAATAAAGCATTAGATAGACTGTTCACTGTGAGCTTTAGAGAACCAGAATGATATTACCTTAGACTTTTGCTTCTGGGTGTAAAAGGTGCGATAAGTTTTGATGATCTGCAAACTGTAGGAGGTGTAATTTATGATAACATTTCATGAAGCTGCTAAACATAGAGGATTATTAATCGACAACACTATCTGGAAAGATATGATTGACGATGCAATCATCCTTAATATGCCCAAACAACTGCAGCAACTTTTTGCATATATATCTGTGTTTGGATGTCCTTCTGATGTAGACAGATTATGGGATGAGAATCTCATTTTATTGAAGATTTTTGTTGGAAATTACACTGAAGAGAAGGTCCCTGTGTGAACTGTGAAATGCATACCCTTAACAAAATTCAAGAGGTATTCACATTGCATGGAATGAAATGTTCACATTTCAAACTTCCAGACTATCCTTTATTAACGAATACAAATACATGTGATGAATCGTACGAGCGACAACAGGCAGAGGTTTTGATAAATTCTCTGAATGATGAACAGTTGGCAACCTTTCAGACTATAACTTCAGCCATCGAAGATCAAATTGTACACCCCAAATGCTTTTTCTTGGATGGTCCAGGTGATAGTAGAAAAACATATCTTCACAAAGTTTAAATACATTATATTA
The DNA here is from genome assembly GCF_000412655.1 of Myotis brandtii. Classification (NCBI taxonomy): domain Eukaryota; kingdom Metazoa; phylum Chordata; class Mammalia; order Chiroptera; family Vespertilionidae; genus Myotis; species Myotis brandtii. The sequence goes on along the minus strand of NW_005367057.1, from coordinate 50,615 downwards.
GAGGTCGTGGTGGTACTGTTTTACCCACAGCGTGTACAGGAATTGCTGCAAATTTACCTCTCGGTGGAAGAACCTTTCATTCCCAATATAAATGAACGATTCCATTAAATGAAACTTCAATGTCTAGACTCGATATAAAGAGTGAAGTTGCTAAAACTATTAAAAAGGCACAACTTCTCATTATTGATGAATGCACCATGGCATTCAGTAATGCTATAAATGCCATAGATAGGTTACTAAGAGAAATTACGAATTTGAATGTTGCATTTGGTGTGAAAGTTCTCCTTCTCAGATGGGATTTTCAACAATGTCTCAGTATTGTGCCGCATGCTATGTGATCAGCCATAATACAAATGAGTTTAAAGTACTGTATTGTTTGGGGATGTTTCAGAAAGTTGTCTCTTAAAACATATATGAGATCAGAGGATTCTGCTTATAGTGAATGGATAGTAAAACTTGGAGATGGCAAACTTGATAGCAGTTTGCATTTAGGAATGGATATTATTGAAATCCCCTGTGAAATAATTTGTAACGGATCTATTATCTTTGGAAATACTATATCTATAGATAACATTAAAATATATCTAAATGTGGGATTCTTTGTCCAAAAAATGAGCAAATTAAAAAATTAAATGACAAAATTTTGGATATACTTGGTGGAGATTTTCACACATATTTGAGTGATGATTCCATTGATTCAACAGATGATGCTGAAAAGGAAAATTTTCCCATCGAATTTCTTAATAGTATT
>NW_005367057.1:49506-49792 GCF_000412655.1 Myotis brandtii | reverse complement strand
ATAGTAAATGGGGTCTTTGTAATGGTACCAGATTTATTATCAAAAGATTGCAACCTAACATTATCGAAGCTGAAGTAGTAACAGGATCTGCAGAAGGAGAGGTTGTTCTGATTCCAAGAATTGATTTGTCCTCATGTGACACTGGCCTCCCATTTAAATTAATTCGAAGATATGTTCCCGTGATGCTGCCATTTGCAATGACTATTAATAAATCACAAGGACAAACTCTAGATAGAGTAGGAATATTCCTACCTGAACCCGTTTCGGACATGGACAGTTATATGTT
>NW_005367057.1:48215-48716 GCF_000412655.1 Myotis brandtii | reverse complement strand
TGCTATGATGCACACTGACCACCAGGGGACAGACGCTCAACACACAGGATCGGGCTCCCTCCTGTCTGGATCAGGCCTGCGGGGATCGGGTTCGGGCCTGTGGGGATCGGGATGGGACCTGCAGGCATCGGGATGGGGCCTGCAGGCATCGGGATCAGGCCTGCAGGGATCAGGCCTGTGGGGATCGGGCCTGCGGGGATTGGGCTCCCTCCTGTCTACATCAGGCCTGCAGGGATCAGGCTGAAACCAGCTATCGACATCCCCTGAGGGGTTCCAGATTGAAAGAGGGTGCAGGCCAGGCTGAGTGACGCCACCAGTGCACAAATCCGTGCACCAGGCATCTAGTCTACACTAATAAAAGAGAAACATGGTAATTAGCGTATGACCGCTACCCTTCCCATTGGCTAATCAGCATATCCTTATGCAAATTAACTGTCAGCCAAGATGGCGGCCGGCAGCCATGCACTGAAGCGAGCAGGGAGGCTTGCTTGCTCCAGTGAC
>NW_005367057.1:44836-47175 GCF_000412655.1 Myotis brandtii | reverse complement strand
GGGGGGGCCCCCCCCCCCCCCCAGTGCACAAATTTTTGTGCACCGGGCCTCTAGTATTTAATAAGCCTTAGCCAGGTGTTCCCTAGGACTTTCATTTTCAACCTTCATTTAGTACTTTGGAATACTTAAATTATTATTGTAATCCATTCTATAGCACCCTTAGAAAAGAATACCCTTTTGGCATTCCGTAATGTAAACTGCCTAAACAGAATACTAACTTAGTCTGAACCACATTCTATAGACTACAACCATGTTCTCAAACTTTATGCATCAGAATCACAAGAGAGTCTGTTAAAATACTGATTTTTTGGGTTCTACCCCCAGAGTTTCTGAATCTGTAGGTCTGATTGGGAGTTTGCATTTTTAACAAGTTCCTAGGTGCTGTTGTTGCTTCTGGTCCTGGAACTGCAATTTGAGAACTATAACCAGTGATTGAATTTGGGCTAAACATTGAAAAAACTATTACAGAACAATGTTTAAACTATTAAGGAACAGATTAACAAGTACTGTTTCAGTTTCTTTGTTATTTCCATTTCCTTGAGTAGATTTTGTTATCTATTACTTATTTTAGGAATGAAATATCAGTAAATGGTTTTTGGTTTTTATTTTATTTGGACTTAACTGACTTTCAACTTTACAAAGTAAACTAGATTTAAAAACAGTGGGGGTTTTTTGTTTGTTTTTTTTCTCAGTAATCCTTAGTAATGTAAGAGTATGCTTGCTGCTATTCTTATCTCTGCCGTGGAAGACTTTGAAATTGTTATACTGTCTGTAAAATGTCGTGCTCTTGATTCACACACTGAATTACCTTTCTGTTTCTCTAAGCTGGCACCAGTCAAGATTCGAACAGTGTGGTGATAGCCAGAGGGAAAGGGGTTGGGAGTAGGTGGAGGTGGGCAAAGTGGGGTGGGAATGGGGATGGAAAGAGACTTTGCTTGAGGTGATTGGTGCACAATGCAACGTGCAGATGATGTTTTGAGTTGTACACTTGAAACCTGTACAAAAATATATTCAATTTTTTTAAAAAGTCCTTGTAAGTTTCAGCATGGCTAAAGAGTTGCTTCTTGTTTATCATAATATTACAATAGCATGCTTTCCACTAATATGTCATTGAACTTCATTGACATTCATTCAGCAAACTTTATTGGGTTCCTGCCATGGGTCAATAATGATATTTCATAATAAAGCAGGGTACAAACAGTGCAATGACAGGCCTGCTGACCAGAAACTCAGTTTAGGTGAAGGGGGTTTCATTACAGTTAGATCCATCCTGTAATAAGGTTAATGCAAAGTGTCTGGAAGCACAAAGAGAAGGGAATGGTAGTTTGGGGGAAAGCCTGGCAATTTAGCTTTCTTTTAATTGCTTATTTGAATTTAATGTTTTGTCTGCTTTTATACAGTTCACATTCCAGTTACTCAGTTGGAATAGTTACTGTCTGATTGTAATTTAGTCTCAAGGTGAGATGGTAGGGAAGTAAGTACCTGTGTGTGTGTTCAGTTTGAAAAAGCAGCTCACATACTGTATATTCCCCCCTCTCCTACGTTTCAGCCAGCAGGGTGTGATCATTAAATGTGCTGACTGCTGTGGTTTGACTCTTGGCTTTGTCACATTCTAGCTATGTCACCTTGGGCAAGAAAAATCTCTGGGTCTCAGTTTCCTCATTTGTAGGAGGTGGAAAATAACTTTGAGGTATTTTGAGATTGAATGAGTTACTGTATGTTTTACATGCTTTAACTTGTTCCAAGTAAATGGAACAAAATAAATTTTGTTTTTATTGTTAAAATTAAGTAGAATCTCATTAGTTAAACATGCAGTCGGGAAGACTGTGCACATTCTGTAATAAAAATGTGAAGAAGAAATTTGGATATAAATAGCTATACTCGATTCCATTTTAAGTCCCATGAGAAGTGTAGAAATCATAGATGAAAAAACTGAAGATTCTTTAAAGATCATCTAGTTTGACCTCCTGATTTTACAGATGTGGAAACTGAAAACCAAAGAAATTATGACCAGCTCAAGATTGCTCAGTAAGTGAAAGAAATGGCACTGAGAACTACAGCCCTAACACTTGGTCTGGTGCTCTTTCGGTGCCTGGGCAGCTTCCCTGAAATGACAGTGCCCTGAAAAAACTCTGTTTAATTGGAGAGCCAAGACCAACACAGATGAAAACATTAGCAATAAAAAGTCAGTCTATAATGAAATTCCAGATGGTGCGACATGGACTCTAAGTACATCTACACTAATAAAAGACAAACATGCAAATTGACCGTACCTTTGCTATGCCTTAAGCCACGCCCACCAGCCAATCAGAGCAACTATATGCAAATTAATCCAACCA
>NW_005367057.1:42402-44340 GCF_000412655.1 Myotis brandtii | reverse complement strand
CCTGTGCACCAGGCCTCTATCCTATATAATAAAAGGGTAATATGCAAATTGACCCTAACAGCAGAACGACTGGGAATGACTGGTTACTATGACACACACTGACCACCAGGGGCCAGACGCTCAATGCAGGAGCTGCCCCCTGGTGGTCAGTGCGCTCTCACAGGGGGAGCTCTGCTCAGCCACAAGCCAGGCTGATGGCTGCCAGTACAGCGGTGGTGGTGTGAGCCTCTTCCGCCTCCTCAGCAGTGCTAAGGATGTCCAACTGCAGCTTAGGCCTGCTCCCCACTGGCAAGTGGACATCCCCCAAGGGCTCCCGGGCTGCCAGAGGGATGTCTGACTGCCAGCTTAGGCCCAATGCCCTGGGGAGCAGGCCTAAGCCAGCAGGTGGTCATCCCCCAAGGGGTCCCAGACTGCGAGAGGGCACAGGCTGGGCTGAGCGACCCCCCTCCCCCCAGTGCACAAATTTTTGTGCACCGGGCCTCTAGTAGCTATATAATTCCATGAGCTCTCTTAAAGCAGAAAAATGCAGCTTATATGGAGATTCATAGATTAAGAACATTCTTTTTTGAAAAGAATCTTAATAGTTATAAGTCAAAGGCAGTCTTCCCCCTTCTTTCCTCCTACCAAGTTTAAATTACTGGTAGGTTGGCCAGTACTCTGTGTCTTTGCTCTTCACTATATGGGGGGAAATCTGCCTCCCTGTTGGGCTGGATCCCCGCAGACATGCTCTGACACAGCAGGGTATCTGTGTGAAGCCTGTATCATCCTTGCTCACCATCTGTGTGAATATGTGTGATAGGTGCTAGCTGTGTAATTGGTTGGTGCAAAGAGTTTATCTTTTGTCAAAATTGACATTTCACTGAAGGGCAGGGGTGCTACTGTCTGGGATTGAGGTGGGAGAACTTTCACTCACTTTATCTCATTAACTCTGTATGAACCCACTGCCTCTAAATAGTTTACAAATTATTACATGCTTTTAAAACATTCCGGCTGTGTAAAGGTGTGTTATGGAAGAAGAGAAAGCCCTGGCCCACCCCTCACTCCACCCACCTGTCCCACTCCGCAGGAATGTCATTGGTAACTGTAACTTTTCTAGACCTTTCTCTTAAATGTATTTAGATAGTTTGATTTAGAAAAAAAAAAAGCAATCATACTACTCTTGATATCCATAACTTTTTACATACAAATCTACCTCACTTTAATTCTCCTAGAGTACCCCTTCTTCACTTTAGTAATCCCAGAGTACCTCTTCTGGTTGTACCATAGATACATACTGGTTTTTAACTGTTTCTCTATTGATGGGTATTTAGATTGTCTCCAGTTTCTTGCCATTACAAATATGCTATAGTCAACAATATCGAATGTCATGCTTGCTCATGTATGTGATTGAATATATGGTAAATAGATGCCTAGAAGATCAGTGGAAGGATTTACACATTTCAAATTTTTGTATACTGTGAGATTCCCATCTAAAACTATAAACTACTGACCCCTGGTAATGTTCTATTTCCTTTATATAATTGACTAGAGGCCCGGGGCACAAAAATTTGTGCACTCGGTGGGGAGAGGGGGGCCCCCAGCCCGGCCTGTGCCCTCTCGCAGTCTGGGACCCTTCGGGAGCTAATGACCTGCTGGCTTAGGCCCGTTCCGGGTGGCAGAGGGCAGGCCCAATCCCTAGGTGCAGCCCCTGGTCGGGCTCAGAGCAGGGCTGATTGGGGAGTTGGGGCGCCGCCCCCTGTCATGCACAGAGCAGGGCGTATCGGGAGGTTGCGATGCCACCCCTAGTCACGCTCAGGGTAGGGCCGATTGGGGGATTGGGGCACTGCCCCCTGTCACGCTCAAGGCAGGGTCGATGGGGAGGTTGCAGCGCCGCCCCCTGTCACGCACAGAGCAGGGCTAATCAGGGGGTTGAGGAGCTCCCCCCTGTCACGCACAGAG
>NW_005367057.1:40813-41340 GCF_000412655.1 Myotis brandtii | reverse complement strand
GGAACGTTGGAGTCCTCCGTCACTGAAGCAAGCAAGCCTCCTGTTAGCTTTAAGCTGCCTGGCTGCCAGCCGCCATCTTGGCTGGCAGTTAATTTGCATATCTCAGTGATTAGCCAATGGGAAGGGTAGCGGCCGTACGGCTAATTACCATGTTTCTCTTTTATTAGATAGGATTATCTGAATAATGCTGGGACATTTGTATAATTTCTAACCAGGTTTTGCCCAACAGGGCTACCTGTGTTAAGGTACTGTAGGTTAACTGATTAATCTGGAAATAAATGTAGTCTTTATTACTCAGGCTATTCGGCCAATAGTTTTGGTGTTTGAGACTGGTGCTATTCATCCCTATTGCCTCTGCTTATCACTGTGATTTCCTTATAAAAACATGAAAATCATATTCAGTTATAGAAAATTTGGAAGATACACAAAAAGTAAAGATTGTCCATGATATTTTTTTATTAAGTTATTACATATGTGTCCTTATCCCACGTTACCCCCTACCCCCCCCCTCCACCCCCCCCCCCCCC
>NW_005367057.1:6418-40271 GCF_000412655.1 Myotis brandtii | reverse complement strand
AAACAGCCATCAGCCCCTCACCCAGGCTGGCCAGGCACCCCAGGGAGGACCCCTCCCCTGAAGGGGTGTGGCCAGCCTGCAAACAGCCCTCAGCTCCTCACCCAGGCTGGCCAGGCACCCCAGCGGGAACCCCCACCCTGAAGGGGCTGTGGCCAACCTGCAAACAGCCATCAGCCACACCCTAATGGGGTGAGGGTCCCCTCTGGGGAGCTTGGCCAGCCTGAAAACAGCCATCAGCCCTTCACCCAGGCTGGCCAGGCACCCCAGTGGGGACCCCCAGACTGAAGGGGGTATGGCCAGCCTGAAAACGGCCCTCAGCCCCTCACCCAGGCTGGCACACCCCCCCATGGGGTGAGGGTCCCCTCTGGGGAGCTTGGCCAGCCTGAAAACAGCCATCAGCCCTTCACCCAGGCTGGCCAGGCACCCCAGTGGGGACCCCCAGACTGAAGGGGGTATGGCCAGCCTGAAAACGGCCCTCAGCCCCTCACCCAGGCTGGCCAGGCACCCTAGTGGGACCCCCACCCTGATCCAGGACACCCTTGCAGGAGACCTTGGGCTCTGCTCAAGGCTACAAAGTTTCAATTATAGAAGATAAATAAATCCCAGATACCTGCTTCCAGCCTGCCCTGGCCTCCACTCAAGGAGGTGCTGGGGGGAAAAAAAGGAAAGAAAAAAAGGAGAGGCTGTCAGCTTGGGTCCCCGGGGGGCATGGCCAAACTGAAAACGGCCATCAGCCCCTCACCCAGTCTTGCCAGGCACTCCCACCCTGAACGGGCTGTGGCCAGCCTGAAAACGGCCCTCAGCCCCTCACCCAGGCTGGCACACCCCCCCATGGGGTGAGGGTCCCCTCTGGGGAGCTTGGCCAGCCTGAAAACAGCCATCAGCCCTTCACCCAGGCTGGCCAGGCACCCCAGTGGGGACCCCCAGACTGAAGGGGTTGTGGCCAGCCTGCAAACAGCCATCAGCCCCTCACCCAGGCTGGCCACCCCCCCATGGGGTGAGGGTCTTCACTGGGGGGCTTGACCAGCCTGCAAACAGCCATCAGCCCCTCATCCAGGCTGGCCAGGCACCCCAATGGGGACCCCCACCCTGAAGGGGGTGTGGCTGCTTCCAGCCTGCCCTGGCCTCCACTCAAGGAGGTGCTGGGGGGAAAAAAAGGAAAGAAAAAAAGGAGAGGCTGGGAGCTTGGGTCCCCGGGGGGCATGGCCAGACTGAAAACGGCCATCAGCCCCTCACCCAGTCTGCATACTCACTCCTGATTGGCTGGTGGATGTAGGGGAGTGGCGGAGTGAAGGTTAATTTGCATGTTTCTCTTTTATTAGTGTAGATTTTTGCAACTGACTTTATTATTTAACCACATTATTATCCTTTGAGGTAAAGACTCTTTTACTGTTTTTTTGCAGATGAGGAAAATGAAATCAGAGATTTCTGTTACGGGCCACTAATCTTGTAAGTGCTGGGAATGGGCTTTGAAACCAGGTGGTCTGACTTTGGATCCTGTGCTTTTAGTCATTACAGCATACTGTTTCTTTTACTGTAGTAATAACTATATAAAGAATTTAATGTAGCTTTCTACTCCCTAAGAGGGTCACTTTCTAATGGCAAATTCTGGCTTAGAGCTTCACTGAAATTGTATCCCTTAGTCCAAAGGGATACACGTGAATTATTTTACCATAATTTGTGTCTTCACACTATTTTGTGCAGTCTTTGTTCAGTTGGGAGATTTGATTTAAATAGGTGATGGTAGGAAATACTGCTTCCTGAGCCTTGCATCCACTGAAGCCACAGCTCATGATGGTTAAGAGAATGGGCTCTGGAGTCTGGGGTGGGGAATATCCCTGGCTCTGCCACTTGCCAGCTCTAGGACTTGGACAAATTACCTAACCTTCTGTCCTCAATTCCTTCTCTGTAAAAAGGAAATAATGTACTATATTGGGTGGTTTTGAGGATTGAACTCCATAATATATGCAGAGCATTTAGAACAGCACCTAGTACGTGGTAAATCAGTCCCCTGTGTCCTAGGTACACTGTGCTTAGTTTTTTACCCATTATCTCATTATGTACCCTCAACCACGCTACAAAGTAGATTGTCTCACTCTGTTTTCTAGGTGAGCAAACTGGCTCAGAGAGACTTGGTCAGGATGTGACCGCAGACTGTCTGACCCAGGCCCGTGAGGCTTGCATTGTTTGCACTGGCCTTTCCAACCACAATCCTCCTCATGGCCACAAGCTTAGCAAGGGGGCAGGTGATTAAGGGAATACCCGATTTTGAGTCTCAACCATCCAGATATATATTAAAATTTAATTTATGAATAATTTGTTTCTGTGGAAAATAGCTATACTATTAAATTATGCCACTCAGATGAAATCATTTAGATTTTAAATTTGTAAAAAGTAGATTTTTCTAGAGGTTGAATTTTTATTGTGTTTCTATTCTGACATGCATGTCTGAATTGGAATTTTATTTAAGGTAGCAGAGGCATTTGTAATGGAATTAAAAACTATATAGTGTCACCTTTGGAACAAAGTTATAGAAGGTGATATTAATTTTTAAAATAATCATAATTTGATTCTTGAAAATAATAACACCTATTAAAGTATGCTGATAACTACAGTCTCAAGTTTTATAACTAAACTAGAGGCCTGGTGCACAAACTCATGCATAGGTGGGGTCCCTTGGGATGGCCTGCGGGGATTGGGCCCCAGCTCGTGCCCCCAGCCTCACAGTACCCCCCCCCCCCCCCCCCCCGGCACCCCTCTGGAGCCATCCCTTCACCTGCTCCATCATTCTGCCTGCAGGGCGATCACTTGGGGCTGGGCCCCCCAGCCACCACCGCTGGTTGCCGTCTGTGGAGCGATTGGCAGGGTGATCAGGCTCCTGCTTGCACCCGCCTTGGCCTGGTGCTGCCCGCCATGTTCCACCTGTTCCACCATCCCACCGCGGTCCCACTCTTGTTGGGGCCCATGGGGACTGGCAGTGCCTCCACTGCCGCCCGCTGCCAGCGTCACGTCGCCGAAGCCCGCCATGTTCTGTGCTGCCCCCTGGTGGTCAGCACACATCATAGCAAGTGGTCAAACTCCTGGTCGAGGGGACAATTTGCATATTAGGCTTTTATTATATGGGAGGATTTATAAGATAGGACTAATGTTTAAAGACCTAGTTTTAATAATTTTATTTTTTAACCCAACCATTTGGTAGCTATAACTTTGTGAGATTTTAGCAGACTTTAGCTATTTGTGAAAAATCCTGTCTAGTACTTAGAAGCCCAGATGGTATAATGTTACCACATTCCTATATAATAAAAAACTGTTATTTTCTGACACTTGAAGTTTGTTTTAGAATTCTGATTTAGGTAGCAATTGCACCTTCTCAAGTTTGAATTTCAAGTAAACTTAAAAAGAACACTTAAAATAGTGTACAATGTGAAGGAAATCTTGCAATCATCGTATTACTTTTCTGCTGAGCTCTTTTTCAGTGCATTGATGTGTTAGGAGAGATTTGGGGGATAAAGAGTAATCTCTATATATAAAAGCCTAAGTGATCAGAACGCCGGAATGACCAGTTGCAATGATGCATACTGACCACTGGGGGCAGATGCTCAACGCAGGAGCTGCCCTCTGGTGGGCAGTGCGCTCCCACAGCCAACCTCCCACAGCCGGCCAACCTCCCCTGGTCCCTCCCTGTAGCCAGCCAACCTCCCACGGTCCCTCCCCGCATCTGGCAGGCCCCAGCTGGCAGCCGGCAGGGAGGAAGGCCCTGGCTGGCAGCCAGAAGGCCCCGATTGGCCCTGATTGCTGGCCAGGTCTAGGGATCCCACCTATGCACAAATTTCATGCACCAGGCCTCTAGTACTTTTTATAAAAGACTCACATCTTTTGCATCCTTTCCATTGCTCTTTTCCTTTATCTGCTTTTGCTTGCTGGAATGAACATGTTAATTTATCATCAGTTATTTACTTGAGTATTCAATTATCATTCCATCTATTAGGATGAGAGGGGAGAATACAGAAATGTGAAATGTGTGGTTCTTAAAGACTACATGGTAGAGCAGGAATGACCTAGTAAATGTATGGCACACTCACTCCAGCCCGTATGCTCCTCTTCCAAACAAATGCTTCTTCAAAGCCCAGCTCACCCACCATCATCCCCTCCATGCAGCCCAGGAAACTCCATTCTCTAGGTCCTCCATCCACTGTTAGAAGCGAGTCACTACATCCACCCACATTCAAGGAGCAGAGAAGCCCAAAGGTATGGATACTGGGAGCAGGAATAATTGAGGACCATCTTAGAGGCTGCCTCTTCCATAATCCTATAAGTGATTGAGGCATATAGAGAACAGAACCCCTGAGTCTTTGGGTACAAGGAAGAGGAAGAACCAGCCAAGGAACTTCTCTGATGGAAAAAAAAAAAAACAACAAAAAAAAAAACACAAGTGTAATTAACCTGAAACACAAATGTTTTTACTAAAGATCTATAAAGTTACTTTGGATGTTGTCTTAATATTTACTCTACTATAGAAGATGGTAAAGAGTTATTCCATCCTCATTAAACTATCTATGTGACTGATCTCATTTCTGGGAATTGTTTCTATGCCTTTTCAAAACAAAGTGTGTATAAATGAGAGAGGCTAGTGTTTGTGGCATAGCAGAGTTTATATGCATGCCTGAATTTTAAATAGTAGATAAGTTCTTTTAAAATTGTATGCTCAGAAATGGAATAATTAAAATAAATTATGGGAACTCAGTCTTTTAAAGAAACTCGATGAAAATCTTTTTTATTACAGTCTACTTTGAAGATAGATAGATTGATAGATTTGAATATACCCTGTTGAAAGGTTGAATAGCAATAAAGTGAAAAGAGCACAGTTTGAAGAATGAGGTGTTTGTCCAGGTTTCACAACCAGTTAGAAATGTGACTTCAGGTAGTGCTTTTGAATTCCCTGATCTCAGGTTTCCTGTCTATTGGATAGATAATTACATATGAAAGAAAATTCTTTGACATGAAAAATGATAAATTTATGAAACTTAGTAACTATTTTCTTTTAGAAAAGCTACAGTTATATTAAGTTTAAATGTCTTACTGCTTCCCAATTTTCTGTCAGGATTCTAACCTAGAAAGTGCTACTAGGTAATTCTTATGTTCTGCAAAATCATTTTTCCCAGAACAAATCAGAGTACCCTTGCTTATTTTACAGCTGGGGTATATGACACTGGTACTTAGGGACCCATAGCAACATAGAGGGAAGCCAGTGTAGTTCTTCAGGAATAGTAAGATAACGTGTGTTTTTTCCTGAAACGATTACAGTTTTATTGCAATTAGATTTTTCTATTATGAAGACTTACTGAAATGTACATTGAGAAATACTTGGGATGAGGAACTTTATTAGATGCCTATATACATGTTATCTACCAGTAAGGAACAAGACTATGTCTCTCTGAATAGGGGAAAGAATTCTTTTATTAAAAAAGAGATCAGTTGCCCACAGGCGTGGCTCAGTGATTGAGTGTCAACCTATGAACCAGGAGGTCACAGTTCGATTCCTGGTCAGGGTACATGCCCAGGTTGCGGGCTCAATCCGCAGTGGTGGGGTGTGCAGGAGGCAGCCAATCAATGATTCTCTATCATCATTGATATTTGTATCTCTCTCTCCCCCTCTCCCTTCCTCTCTTCCTCTTGTACATGGCTTTTTGGGAATGCATAGCTGATCAATAAAAATATATTTAAAAATGAAAAGAAATCTAACACAACACTTAAAAAATAGATCAGTTATTTAATTGGGTTCTTCATAAGAAATCTAGAGCACCGGTTTGTGAGGGAAAAGCCCATTTGTGAGAAGAGGCAGAGGGGAGGTAGCCCTGGAGTTGAGGAACAGCTTTGATTTTGGCAGGATGTACGAGTCCACAGCTTTCTGATTAACCTTGCGCTACTCTATAATCTCGAATATTTTTCTTTCTCTGTGTTGAAGATCTCACCCTCCTGGTGTCTGGCCTTGCAAAGCTTCTCCTTCTCAGTGAGATGTTTGGAGATTTTCACACCACGGATATCAATTTTGGTGGTGGTGGTGGTGAGCACAGATTTCTTGTGTGCTTCACCCTCTGATTAAGGGACAGAGGTCCAGTCACAAGTAGAAGGCCCCTGCTCAGCTGCTTCGGGGGAACCACCCTCTTGCCTCTGTGGTGCCCAGTGAGGATAAGCAGGATGGTCATGGGAGTGGTGCTGGCCTGCAGCTTTCTCACATGCCCACTGAAGGGTTTCTTACCCCGGCTCAGCGGCTTTCGGGGCACATCTTAAAAGGATAATATCTAGGCATTTTTGCAAAATTTGACCACTTGGTTACCACCGTTCTTGTCACCACCAACTGGTTTTGTGACAGTAGCAAGAACTTTCTTCCAATATGGGATTTAGCTGCTAAATACTTCCTCTTGTACATGGCTTTTCGGGAATGCATAGCTGATCAGGACTATCTGCCAATCCCTCTGACCAGGACAGGGTTTCGCATGCAGTGGGGCTTCCCGTTCTTAGGCATCTTGGCCTTGAGGTTGCACTTCTTAACCTTCTTAACCTTGCCACCAGCGTCAGCCTTCTTGGTTCAGGTTTCCTCTCCTTAGTACCTGTCTTCTCAGTCTTTTTTACCACCCTTGCAAGACGGGAGAGAGAGGAGAGAGAGTTCTTACTTATGGAATACTTTATAGGCTTTTATTTGCTTTAATATATTTTAAAATTGTTCCCTAACAATCTTAGATGGATGAAATGATGTTTACAAGGTGTTTAAATTCATTAAGCTTCAATTTTTGTTCATAAAATCCACTTGTGATTTTGACCTACCTTGGACTCTGAGGAGCTTTCCTAACCACTGGTACAGAGAGAGAATTGAGGATTACAGATTGCTTGAACCCAAACAAGATTCATTATTAACATTTTGCCTTTCTTGTATAATGAAACTATAGTAACAATGCTAGCATAACCAAATTTGTTCTTATATGACTTGTCATGGATAATCATGTCCACTGTATAATGGTTTGCAATGACTTAATATATAATAACAGGATATGAAACTTAATTCTGGGTTTAAGTCTCCTGTCTTGTAAAACCTGGTGGTTGGGTAGCTTTTATCACAAGCCTTGTAGTGTATAATTAGTTACATCATTGAGAAGAGGACATAGAAACTTCTGGATTGTGTGAAATCATATACTGTTAGTAAGTTCTTTGTTTTATAGCAGTTTAAAATGGAGTTGTACACCTGCCTATTTTACAGTTGTGGTTTTTGTTCTTAATTAATAAGACAGGCAACAATTCATTGTCTAAACCTGTGGACACTGGAGAGCTAAATTCACAGAGAAAGAGGAAGTGACTTAAATTATAATTTTGAAGAATAGATATGCAGTAGAAACATTTTGGTGTTTGATGATCTTTCCGTATGAGGAGAAAAGACACTTAGGGCACTAGTGTGTCTTATTTTCAAACATCTTGAAAGGAAAAAAAAAAAAGGATTTGGAAAGGTGCCATAGCTGTTTCCTTCTGATCTTGATTGGCTGCCTCCTGCACGCCCCCTGCTGGGGATCAAGCCTGCAACCTGGGCATGTGCTCTGACCAGGAATCAAACCGCAATCTCCTGGCCCGGCCAGGTCAGTATCTTGATGATAACAACTGATATTAATTCCGTGTGGCCCATATGCCAGAGGAAGCTATGAAGTAAGAGCCATAATAATGGCAATTAGGAAACTAGGGCTCGGAGATGTTAAATAACTGACACAAAGCAGAGCTGAGGTACAGTAGATGGGTTTGTTGCCCTTTGGACCCTGTTTTGCTTACAGCTCCTACCTCTGAAAGCCAGAAGTAAAATCATCGTCTGTCTTGATGTAAACTCAACCTTTATCTTGCTCATCCTGTTGTTGAAGGCACCCACTGAAGGGCAGCGAGAGGTACAAAATGAGTAGAAAAATGGTGAAAGGTTGGTGCCAGTCTGGATAACCTTCTGTATGTATATATGTGTGTGAGACATCGTAACATATAATACACACATAACATCATTTGCATTAGTATAAACAGTATGCTGTTATATGACATAGGAATCATCTGTGATTCCTCTTCTGCCCGTATTTTAACCCATCTACAAGTCCTGAAGGTTCTATCTACAGACCACATTCCTAATTTATCCACCTATCTCTGCCTCCAATGTTAGAACTTTAGTGTAACACTGGTCTTGCCTGAACTATTGCTCACTTATAATCTCTCAGAGGGTAGAGTAGCTAGAGTGATCTTTTTTACAGCCTAAAGAGATCGTGTTGCTTTCCTGCCAAATCCACTTCAACAGCATTTTAATTTAGAGAAAGTCCAACTGCCTACTGTCTATCCTTGCTCACTGTGCTTCAAACATACTGACTTGATGTTTTTCATACTTTCCAAGTTCATTGACATCTTGGGTCTTGTACCTACTGTTTCCTCTACCTTGGTTGACACCTTATCATTTAGGTCTCAGTTCAAATGTCAGCATCTCAGTGCAGCCTTCCTTGACTAACCTAGATACCAGCACCCCAATACTTCCTTATGTTATTGTGTTTTGTTTTCTTTATAGTTCTTATCATCCTTTTAGTGTTATGTTAATGGAATTGAAGTGAATCCTTTCCATCTATTTCTGTCCCCACCAGAATGTGAACTTCTTGAGAGCTGTGCCTCCCCTGTGCTTAGAATAGTGTACCTGGCATTTAGTAGCACAATTAAAATTGATTGGATGAATAAAATTTTCATCTCTCTTTAACATTGTATTGTGAATTTTCCCCCCACAGTTTATGTATTCAGAACAGGAGTTGTGAACTCTTGATCCACAGTCTAGAACTGGCCTAAAGACACATTTTATTTGGCTTATTAAAAAGTTGTTGTTGTTTAAGGTACAACTTATAGCAGTCAAATGTACAAATCTTAAATGTACAATTTGATGAATTTCATGAATGTGTATACCTACATAACCACCTTTCAATCAAGGCTCTCTCATATCCTCCCCAGCCACTCTCTCTTTCCACAGGATAATTTGCATAGTTCATCTTTTTAATTGACTTCTATCTTTAAAAATTGGGAGATTTTACAAAAAATTCAGAATTCCAACATCTTAAAAAATGGAAAGATGTAGCAGCAAAGGACCTGCTTTCTCTTTGGCCACAGTTTGTTGTAGCTGAGACGCAGCTCTCCGGTGTTGGCGTGTGCTCTCCAGTGTGCCTCCAATCGTTACCTCTCCTCCTGCTATCCTGACCTTGAATTCAATTTCTAGTTGCCATTTATAGTTTCATTGCATTTTTATGAGGGAGAAATATTTATTTATTCAATTACTTCTGTAAAAAATGCAAACATGAATGGTAAACTAAAAAAGGTTATTTGTTTCTTAGTCTACTTCATTCATATGCATTTCTTGAATTTTATGTACTTGTTAGGCACCCTAATTCTACTTGGTTATGTTTAATGGTTGCACAGTGTCCCACTGCATAAATATATCATGTATATAAACAGTCTCCTGTGGCGCGTATAAGTTATTTCTGTTTTTATGATATTGTAAAAGAACAGTAGATGAATATTTTATACAAATCGTTTTATTAGGATAACATTTTAGAACTGGAATTTCTGATTAAAATATATTTTTATTTTTAAGAATTTTGATACAGATTGCCAACCAAATTGCTTGGTGGTAATATAAGTTCATATAATCTTTCTGGAGAGCAATGTATGGGAGTATTCATTTCTCTGCATCTATGTCAACATTGGGAATTGTAATGAAAAATATAAAAGTTTTGCCAATATAGTTTGTAAAAACAAAAAATGGGAGTGCTGGCCAAGAATTTTTTCATCTTGTCTATGTATATATGAACATTATTTTATTTTAAAGGATATACTATAGAACAGTGGTCGCCAACCGGTGGTCCACAGACCACTTGTGGTCCGTGAGGTCTGAAAGGTTGGCGACCGCTGCTATAGAGCTATTTATTACTTACTATAATGCTGTACTTTGGATTTATGTTGTGAGTGAAATCATGTACCATGTACTTTCTGTATGAGGTAATGTGAATACGTCAGTATAACTGGAGAAGCCCTTAGCCTTATCCTTACACGTGTGTCCACAGACATACAGTAATTAATACTGAGTTCTACCATGTTCTTTATGGGTGTACATGAGAATAAATAACACACAATCTTTCCTTTTTGAAGCGCATAGAACTAATTCTTACACATTGGTTTTATATTTGCTTTCATATTTTTAATTAGCTGCTGTTACTCTGTGACTTGCTTTTTAAGGAGATGCCTACATAGAAGAGTGACAGCAGCTGAACTGAATGTTTCACTGCTGAACTGGTTCCTCAGGTATCCTGGCTCTGGCAACTGCTATGGGAGATTGGATGACGGTTACAGATCCAGGTCTGTGTTCAGGTGATTGAGTTTAAAATAACTGTAAGCCAAAGCAGTTGTAAAAGTGATTATTTTCAATAAAACTATAAAATAGTTATCACAAATATTGAAGATGTGACTAATGAGAGACACAAATAACTGTAAAATGCCTAATTTCCATCTTCAATAAAATTATTAGGGAGAGCCAAGAATTGTGCCATAATTTGTGGGGTTAACTGCTTTGGGTGGATGATCGATCACTTGTTACTATTTTTGAGGAAATTTTTATGCATTTGAAATAAATTCATTGGCTGCTTCAATACATTTCTCTGATATATTTCTTTAATTGCATAAACTTTGAATGTATAGACAAGTGATTTTTGTCTATTATTTTTAGAAATCTAAAACATGTCAAATTAAGGTAGCATATTGTAGCTTAACATGCCTAGTAAGAGCACCACTTTATAGTTGTGTCTTTTTGGGGAAAAGTAGGTAGTACATAGTTTTCATATACTACCAACTTTGTCTTAATTTGAAAATACTTAAGATATTTATGTAATTCAAAATCTTTGGTAATGGAGATTGCTAACTTTGCATGCATTTTAATATATTATTTACATAAGTGCCTTTTATTCTTTCAGAAAGCAAAAATATCTCTCAATATACCTCAGAAACAAAGATGTCTCCATCAAGTCTATACTCACAGCAAGTGCTCTGTTCTTCAATACCTTTATCAAAAAATGTGCACAGTTTTTTCAGTGCCTTCTGCACAGAAGAGAATATTGAACAAAGTATTTCATATCTTGATCAGGTAATGGTGGTTTTTTTTTGTAAGAAGCATTGGTATAAATCAAGTTCTATAATATTGAAGTTATGAGAACACTTGTCATTACAAGTATATTGTGCATTGGTCCAGGACTTGTATTAGATTTGTGGAGAACCTTGGTGATCACCTAACTAGATATAAGGAGCAGGTTGGCCTCCCATCTCCCCGGGGGCTCCTCCACTGGGAGTCTCACCCTTATTTTACTGGTGAAGAAACCTGCCTGCCTCGCTCTAAGTGACTGAAAAGATTCCAGTTCTCTCAAATTCTTTTTCTTTGGGATATTTACTGTTTCCTTAACTATCATAGGATAGTTTTCTCAGAAAATATTTCTATCTTTTGTTTTTTTACTAAGTTTTGTCTGGTAACCAACTTTTAGAAAAACGTTTTCTCCTACCAGGAATTGACTACTTTCGGTTTTCCTTCATTATATGAAGAATCCAAAGGTAAAGAGACAAAGAGAGAATTAAATATAGTTGCTGTTTTAAACTGTATGAATGAGCTACTTGTACGTCAGCGGAAGAACCTTCTAGCTCAGGAAAATGTGGAAACACAAAATCTGAAACTGGGAAGTGATATGGACCATCTGCAAAGCTGCTATGCAAAGCTCAAGGTGAGAGTCACGCCAACCTGCATTCCAGTGCCCTTGTTATGCAATTGATGCTGTACATTTTCTTTGGCTTTATCACGTTTTAGAGTTAAAACCTTTTTGTTTTAGTTTTTTCAAAAAGTAAAAGTGGACTTAAAGTGATTTTTGCAAATCCACCATACTGCTTCCTAATATCCATATGGACAACATTGGTTTCATGAACTGTTTAGTGACTTGCTGAGTCTGTAGAAAGTTAGCTTAGGAAATATTTATGTCTGAGGAAAATAAATAAAGATTCCCCCACCCCATTTAATCTTGCTTAATAAAGTAGATGCTTAATTTACAGAAGTCTTACTGTGAGAAGCTGCATCAGTTAATTCCAAGAAAAATATTCTAGAGGGCATCTGTGCCAAAGTTGCTAAAAAGCTCAGTAATGGAAGCAGGCCTCATAGCTTCTAACTCTAACAAGTGTCTGGGCTCTAGAGAAGACCACAGAAGAATGCTTTTGCAAACTTGCTTGTTTCTCTGAACAAAGTGTCTGGGCTCTAGAGAAGACCACAGAAGAATGCTTTTTGCAAACTTGCTTGTTTCTCTGAAATATTTTCCACAGGGCCATTGACCTGCTACCTTAAAATACAGAAAATTTGTTGCCGTCTTCTACTTTGCTTTCATTCTTTTATTTCATTCTTTCATTTTATAAAAAATTCTTAGTTATTCATTTATTAGAGAAGGAGAAGGAAGAAGGAGTTCAAAATCAGTATAGTGGGAACTTATGATTATATATTATGAAGGATGTAATAGAATCAATCCATGGCAAAAAAATTTTCTAAAGATGCTACTATTTTGGGTTTCCTTATTTGAGTTTGTGTGTATGTAAGTTTTGAATCTGCATACTCCCACAGGATCAGCTTCTGTTTAGTTTTTCTCTTGTTGGTCCATGCCTCTCTATTTTTCTTCCTCTATATTCCCCCTTCACCCCACTCTCTTCAAGAACAGATAACAATTTTTTTTAAAACCCATGCCCAGCCAGCATGGCTCCGTGGTTGAGCGTCAATTTATGAACCAAGAGGTCACGGTTCAGTTCCCAGTCAGGGCACATGCCAGGGTTGCAGGCTCAATTCCCAGTGTGGGGCATGCAGGGGGCAGCCAATCAATGATTCTCTCTCATCATTGATGTTACCATCTCTCCTTCTCCCTTCCTCTCTGAAATCAATAAAATTATGTTTTTAAAAACCCCACTTAATACCTTGAATCTCAAAGCTCTGTTGGAGAGTAACAGGATCTCTGCAGGCAATATTTGAAAATCCTTTAGTAGGGATTGTACAGTAATGAAGTGGCCTGGAGTGGCCTATATGTGAGCACTGGGTATGTTTGGTAATTGATTTAGAGAAGCATCTTAGCTCCTCAGCAACACCTGCCCCCACCAGCCCATCAATGCCTAAGGCTAGTTTTTGTTGTCTTTTAGCTCATGTGCAGTAATAACAGTATGTTCCCTCTTTAATATTTTTAGGTTTTTGTACATCCTATATGCCTCAGGGATAGAGATTGTCCAACTGTGTATCTTGGCAGACTAGGGAAATGTGGGGCGGGGGTGGGGCGCTGGAGGGCACAGATGGTACCCTCCAGGCTTATTAAAAGGCTGCAAGTTGTGGATACTACTTTAATCTTAATCAGAGAGACCTATAGAAGGTCTAATGAATTAGACTGAGTCAGAATTTTAAACCCTAGACTAAGATTTAAAACTTTTATATCTGGGCACTGTTGGCCAAGTGTCTTATAAGTAGCTGTTGAATAACTGCATAATGATATTGGTAATTTGGAGCTATTAAGCCTTTTCTCTAAGAAGTAATCATTTATTAGGACTACCCAGAGCATGGAATATTTTACAGGATACCTTCTAATTTAGGATTTGACCTGGGTCAAATCAGGTATTTTGGGTCAGCTGTGGACAGAAATGTGTGTTCAGTGGGAAGAGTTAATGATCTATCTTTGAAGAGTTCCTAGATCTAGCATATGATTCATTTAATTTGTTGAGCAAAATATATTGAGTATGTACTAGGCATTGGGTTTCAAAGATGAGTGAACCCAAGCCCTGTTTGCAAGGAGATTGTAGTCCAGGGGAAGGAGACATGTGAACCACAGTTATTTGCTTTACTGATTATTGTTGGTGTAGGCAGTAAGGAAAACGCTTCAGAGAGAGGTAACAGCACTTTATCTGAGATTTGAAGACTGCATAGAAATTTGCTTGTGTTTGGAAAAGACATTTTAGGCACAGCATATAACCTGTGTAAAAGCATGGAGGCATTGGAGCACATTTTACTTTCAGGGAGTCATATAGCTCTGCAGGGACTGAAGTATATGACGCAAGATGAAGAGTGGTGAGCAGTGAGGCTGGGGTCCAGGCCCCAGATGATGTGAAAGGCATTGTGCAGAACCCCGGAGGCTCCGAGGGTTGTAAACAGGAGGAAGATATCGTGTAAATATCAACCTGGCAGTAGATGGAGAAATTATAGGGGGTGGGGGGCGGGGCGGATTTCTGTTTGGAATGGAAGTGGTGGGGTGCTCAGGAAGCCTGGTGGAAAGGACACTGTAGCAGGCTTAGCAGTCCCTGACCATGGAGGTTCTGGACTTGAACAAAGAGAGTATCAATGGAGATAGTAAGAGTGAAATAGGAAGACAGCTTAGGAGGTAGAATGGGTAGAATTTCATGAAAAATTGAATTTTGGAAATAAGTCATGAATATAAGATACCATTCAGGTCTCTGACTTGAGTTTACCAAGGATGGTGGTATGATTCACAGGAAATGCAGGAGGGCAGTGTAAGATTTACAGGGAAGATGATGAGTTCAGATAGAGTGTTGATAATGACCAAGGGAATCTGTCATCTGACATATGGGACATATCACCTGGCCCACAGGCTGTAAGGTCAGCCATGCCAACATTTTTGACAACCTTAGATTTATCCAAGTTTAATAGTCCTACATTTCTGAATCTTCTTGAGATCCATTGTGTGAAAGTCATTATTTGTATCAATTATGACATAACTTGAGTGGCTCTGCTATTTTATAAAGAGGATTTTTAAAAATGCTCTAGTGGTTTCATGTACAACTTGACGCAGTTTCTATAAAAACGTGCAAAATGAATTGAAAACGGGCATCTTGCTCCATACTGATTCCAGGATCGCTGCCATTTCTCTCTGGGAAATCTTCAGTTTACCGCCTGTGAGGGAGAAGTGGTGGCACGCAGTGGTCCCACCCACTCTGACCTGAAGTGCTCCACTCTGCTTGCTCACCAGGCTTCCTCACACTTAGCTTTGAAGCATTTTTGGCTCTTTCTCAGAGTGTGCTATAGAAGGTTAAAAAGTGTTAAAAAAGAATTGTAAAAAAATATTCAGTGGAATAAAATATTCACTGCAATAAGTGAAGAGTCTTTTAAGGGATCCATTTTGAAGCTCTTTTGAATAGGCATAAAATTTTGGTACATAAATAAAATTTGATACTTAAATAAATTGTAGGACTTTATAGTGTCGAGCTTTATAAGTGCTTTAAAAACATTTTGTGTACCTCTAAACTTCAATTGTAGTGAACAAACACTAGTATGGCTTGTTTTCACTAATCTTTTAAGAATTCACTTGTTCTGAAGCTATGTTAATTGTAATCAAAATTGCACATGAATGTTGTAGGAACAACTGGAAACCTCCAGGAGAGAAATGATTGGGCTTCAGGAAAGAGACAGACAATTACAATGCAAGAACAGGAATTTGCATCAGTTGCTGAAAAATGAGAAAGATGAGGTGAGTTGTCAGTTATTATAAAGTTTAAGTGATTTTTTAAATATAATTTGAGGTGATCTTAAGAGCCACTTCACTTTAAAACAAGAAAGGACAATTTATTCATGCTGTGTCAAGCTGTATGGTGGGCCTCTGTGTACAGTATTGCATCATATTTAACTGGCTCAGGAACCCTCCCCACAGTCCCCTCTGCCAAGTGGATCCATTGGCTTAAGCTTGTTAGTCGTAGCTCGTGGCAGCCAGTGTCCTCTACCACCCACCCTGGGTGCACAGGCACCATCACTTCTTCTCGGGCACACGGTGCTCTAAATGCAGGTCATTTATTGCCTGCCACACCTGTACTTCATATCTGGCTGCTGCCTCTTGAACCTTCTTAAATATTGACTTTGTTCATCCAGTCGAGCAATTAATTGATTAACTGAACACAAGTTATTGTTTAAAAACACAATTCACATTTAAAAATCTAATTTATGAAGCTAAAGATGTTATAATTCTAATCTCATTTCTACTTTAGTGGTTACTTAGTATTTGGACCTATAGAGTTAATGCATTTGAAATTATTTTTAAATTTATGTAAGAAGAAACCATTATGTTTTTATTGCTGTGCAGTTTGATCCTTGACCATGTGATAACTAAAAATAGAATACTTAATATAATTTCAGTGTTGTATATATTGTTTTAACTATAATTAAGGACTGTTAGGGTAGCATATTTATTTAAGGACCTTGCAATGATTTAGACAATTATTTTAGCATATTTGATTATTTAATAGTATATTTAGTAAGTGGTTAATGAAGTATCTTAACCCTAAGGTTGCTTATATTACTTACTTGAGTTCTCAGAAAATTTTGACTTGATCTGTTGATTACATGTAAGTGATTTGAAAATAGTTCACCTTCAGTAAGGATTAAGTTAAGCATGATCATCTGTAGTGGGTATTAAGGATGTCTGTGTAGCCTGGCTGGTGTAGCTCAGTGGTTGAGCGTCAACCCAGGAACCAAGAGGTCACCGGGTTCAATTCCCAGTCAGGGCACATGCCTGGGTTATGGGTTCCATCCCCTGGGGGGCAGTTGGGGGGAGGTGTGCAGGAGGCAGCTGATCGATGATGTTTTTCTCTCATCAGTGTTTCTATCTCTGTTCCTCTGCCTTCCTCTCTCTCTAAAAAATCAATAAAAACATACTGATAAATAAGAAAAAAGAATGTCTATGTAGCCCTGGCCAATTTTTCTCAGTGGAGTGTCAGCCCAAGGACCGAATGGTCTCAGGTTCAATTCCTGGTCAAGGGCAAGTACCTCGGTTGCAGGTTCCCCAGCCCCTGTAGGGGCTCATGCAAGAAGCAACCAATCGATGTGTCTCTCTCACATCAGTGTTTCTCTCTCCCCCCCTCCTTCATCCCTTCCTTCTCTCTCCCTCCTCCCTCCTTTCCACTCTCTCTGGAAGTCAATGGAAAAAATATCCTCAGGTGAGGATTAAAAAAAGAAAAAGGAAAAAGAATATTTATGTAAAATAGAACTTACTTTCTATTAAGGGCTGCTTGAGAAACCATAGAAGAAATTAACATTTACCACTAGTCTCAGGCATTTAATAGATACTCAGCAAATGTTTGAATCGGATTCTGCTGTTTGTACTTACTCTAATTTGAGAACTGTTTATGGTCAGAGAAAAATGAGCCTGTTTACCTGCTGCCATGAACTGAACAATGGCTAATCTGCCTTGTCACAGATTGATAAGGAATAAAGTGATTCAAGTCATTCCTATAAGGAAGTCACTACAAATGATCAGGTGCATTCTACTTGTTTCAGATGAAGCTTTAATCACTAACATTTCCATAAATGAGTTTCTGGCTTCTAAGTGATCAGGAGTTATATATGCAGAGTGAAAGGTGTAGAACAGCAATTTTCAACCGGTGTGCCACAAGGATTTTTAAAACATGCAGTACCTGACTATTTAGTCAGGGGCACTGACCTCTTTCCTTAGATTGTCAAATAAAAAAATGTGCAACACAATAATAGCCGCCCAATGTGAATGAATCAAAATTATACTCATTTTTTGTCAGATCAGTCAAAAATATAATATTTTTAGTTGTGTGCTACAGGATTTTAGTAATTAGTTGATGTGTGCCATGAGATGAAAAAGGTTGAAAATCACTGGTGTAGAAGATAATTTAGAAAGTTAGCAACGATGGAAATTTCAGAATTAAAAATAAAAGTTAGATGTGATTCGTTTAAATGATATTTTATTTTAAAATATATGTTTTTTATCGATTTCAAAAAGGAAGGGAGCAAGAGAGAGAGAGAAACATCAGTGATAAGAGAGAATCATTGATTGGCTGCCTCCTGTATGCTTCACACTGGAGATCAAGTCTGCAACCCAGGCATGTGCCCTGACCAGTAATTGAACCGTGACCTCCTGGTTCATAGGTCGACACTCAACCACTGACCACACTGGCCGGTCTAGATGATATTTTAAAGAGTGATTTCCAGTGGTTATGGAGAAGCAAGAATAATCCTAGAATTTTTTAACTATTTTATGGGGAAGCGAATACTAGGACCTTTTTTCTCTTTTGAATTTGTGAATTTTAATTGGGTTTATCAATCCTAAAGGGACACATTTAATAGAAATTCTTTTTTCAGGTACAAAAATTACAGAATATCATTGCAAGTCGAGCTACTCAATATAATCATGATATGAAGAGAAAAGAGCGTGAATATAATAAACTAAAGGAACGTCTACATCAACTTGTTATGAACAAGAAGGATAAAAAAATAGGTAAGAAGTGGCTGGCTAAGACAGAACAAGAGGAATAAATGCTATGTTAAGAAATAAATGTAAAAGCATTGAGCACAATAATTCCTGAAATATTATTTTCATGCTTAAACAATTTTTAAAGATGGTATATGTCCATATAAACTAGAAATTGAGGCAACTGGTAAGGGAAAAAAGAGGTAATTTGCTTTGCTTATTACTTGCATATAAGAATTGCATTTCTTGTTAACATGGTAAGTGTGGATTAATCCATAGAGGAGAAATAGCCAGAGGACACACTCTAATCTTCCATAATAAAGAACCAATAATATTAAAAATCAGGATCAGTTGTTTAGATCAATAGAAGTATGCTTTTGAGAAAGTAGTTCATCAGACTAATAATTTGTCAGTTTGAGTTCCCTTAAATTGAGTTGTGCATTTTGAAACAACTATTCAAAAGGATGAACTATGAAAGTTATGCTTATATTTGTGTGGACTAGTATTTTTTTTAATTTATAATTTACTTCATGCCAAAATATGAGTAATTTCAAGTAAATAGCATAGATTGAGAAGTAGATCTATACATACACAGAAGTAGAGTACACAGATAGTTTCGCTGGCCTGATGAGATTCAGGGGACAGGGAACGTGTGCGTTTATTTATTGAAGCATGGTTTCTAGTGGACAGTAGACTGTCCTGTAATCTGTATTGTACAGGCGCACCCCTAAGCTGTCTTTCTAAACTGAACTGGGACTTGCATGCAATAGCTGACGAACAGATGTTTCCAGCTGTCACCTGGTGGGCTCTTTCTGCTATCATCCAGCCATCAATGTTGACCGTATCACTGTCATGCTGTATAGCAAAGGTGTTGCAGTTTTTCAAAGATTTTTTTATTTTTAAAATCATTGAAAAATGAAAGTGTAATAAGCAATTAAGACAAGGTTGAAAATCTCTAGGTATTCTGAGGTAATAAATCTAAAATTGCACTTGGACACTCATTGGTGTTTAAGGTTGGTTAACCGTGTGTTCATTTATGAAGGAAATAAAATTAAAGGATGAAATGCTAGAAGTATAAAATGTATTGCCCAGTTAGAGAAGTTGATTAAAAATGTTACTCTGGTGACAGAGCCCTTATTTTATGGGGGGTGTGGCTGTTTCACCTTGTCCAAACCCAGTTGGAAGTGACAGGTTTATAATGGTTTTCTCAGTTCTAAAATGACAACTTACTCCCATCTTTCTTCTTATGTCAACTGCTTCCAACTCCGTGTGGTGCAGACAAGGCATTAATGCTGGCACAGGGCCTTCCTGATTGACTCCTTTACCGATGCTGCTGCTACAGGGCTTGGCAAACTTCTGTAAAGTTCAAATACTAAATATTTTTGGGTTTATGGGGTCTAACTGATTCATCTCTGCCAATGCAGCACAAAGGTAGCTGTAGACAATATATAAGCAAATTGTGTGGTTGTGTTCTAATAAGACTTTATTTATAAAATCAGGCAGTCAGCATGTAGGCCCTGATGATAACATTAATGATAATAAGATAACATTTATTAGGTATTTACTGTGTTAAGTGCTTTAACATTTCTTTGTTCTTCACAACTTCTCGTTGGTATATACTTTTATTATTACCTGTATCGATGAAGAAACAGGCTCAGCAGTTAAATAACTTGCCAAGATCTCAGTGCTTATAAATGATGAAACCGTAATTTGAAATCTGGGCTGATTGAGCCCAAAACAAATTTCAGTCTATATACCAGGTTGACTTACGTCCTTGATGCGTTATGGAATGTATTAGGGTTTTAAACACTTAAACGTGTGTGGTGAGGATTGGCTTTGTTTTGTGTGTTCTTGTAGCTATGGAAGTTTTAAATTACGTGGGCAGAGCTGATGGAAAAAGAGGCTCTTGGAGGACTGGTAAGAGTGAAGCAAGGTAAGGTCCAATTTAAATTGATAAATTTAACCAGACTCTTCTTTCTATGCTGCATTTTCATACTGACAGTTTCTTTTTCAGGAATGAAGATGAAATGTATAAAATTCTCTTGAATGATTATGAATATCGTCAGAAACAAATCCTAACAGAAAATGCTGAACTTAAGAAGGTTCTTCAGCAAATGAAAAAGGAAATGATTTCTCTTCTTTCTCCCCAAAAGCAGAAACCTATAGAAAAAGCAGATGATAGCACAGGAACTGTAAGTGGCTCTTCCTTTCAGATCGCTAATTAGAACTGTTGAAGCAACAAACAGGTATTCTCCATGGGGACACTGCTGATATTTTGGACAGGACACTCTCTGCTATGCTACCCCAGTCACCGTGACAACCAAAAAAATGTCCGTTTCCAGACGTGTCCTGGGAAATGATGGAGATTATTTTCTGATGACATATGTACCAAACACTGTAATCATTTTTATAAGCATTGTGTCATTTCATTCTTCTTATAATTTGATGCTTTTGATACTATAATTATCCCCATTGTGTAGATGAAGACACCTGAAGCACAGTGGTCAGCCCAGTGTCACACATGACCGAACCAGGATTTGCGTCCAAGTCCTTCCTCCTCCAGAGTTCATGTTTTTAACCACTGTGCCATATTCTTTAAATATTTTACTTCGAGTACTGTGTGCTTAAGCAGGCTCTGCTTTTCAGAGAGTGAAACCTTTGTTAATGCTAGGAACAAAATAATCATTCATTTTGTAAATATATTGAGTGTACATTATGTTCTAGTCCCTGGAAAGAAAATTCTAAAAATATTTTTTAAAATATATTTTTATTGATTTCAGAGAGGAAGGGAAAGGGAGAGAGAGATGGAAACATCAGTGATGAGAGAATCATTGATTAGCTGCCTCCCACATGCCCCCTACTACCTCCCTGGGGATTGAGCCTGCAACCTGGGCATGTGCCCTGACCAGGAATTGAGCTGTGACCTCCTGGTTCATAGGTCAACTCTCAACCACTGAGCCACACTGACAGAGCAAAAATCTCTAAAAAGATTTTAACTTTTCCCGGTCTTTGTTTGGGCTGCTATAACAAAGTATCATAGACTGGTTTATAAACAACAGAAGTTTATTTCTCACAGTTCTGGAGCCTGGAAATCCAAATCAGTGCCAGCAGATTCGGTGCCTGGTGAGAGCACTTTTCTTTGCTGCAGATTGCTGACTTGTACATGGTGGAAAGAGAGTCGGAGAGCTCATGAGTCCCTTTTATAGAGGCACTCATCTCATTCATGAGGGCTCTACTCATGACCTAATCGCCTCCCAAAGACCCCACCTCCTAATACCTTCCCATTGGGGGTTAGAATTTCAACATATGAATTTTGAGGGAGCACAACATTCAGTCCATTGCATCTGCAAGATGCACTTTTTGAGAGAGACACACATATAGAGAAGTTATAATTCTACTAGAGGCCTGGTGCACGAAATTCATGCACTTGGGGGCGGGGAGGGGTCTCTCAGCCTGGCCTGTGCCCTCTAGCAGTCTGGGAGCCCTCGGAGGATGTCTGACCGGCAGTCAGACATCCTTAGCGCTGCCGCGGAGGCAGGAGAGGCTCCCACTACCGCTGCTGCGCTCGCCAACTGTGAGCCCGGCTTCTGGCTGAGTGGCACTCCCCCCATGGGAGCACACTGACCACCAGGGGGCAGCTCCTGTGTTGAGCATCTACCCCCTGGTGGTCAGTGCACGTCATAGTGAGCTGTTGAGTGGCCTTATTAGCATATTACCCTTTGATTAGTTGAATGGCTGACTGGACGACCAGACACTTAGCATATTAGGCTTTTATTATATAGGACTAGAGGCCTGGTGCACAAAATTTGTGCACTTGGGGGGTCCCTCAGTCCGGCCTGTGCTCTCTCGCAGTCCGGGAGCCCTCAGGGGATGTTCAACTGACGGCTTAGGCTGGCTCCCGAGCAGGCCTAAGCCATCAGTCAGACATTCTTAGTGCTGCCGTGGAGGCGGGAGGGACTCCCGCCACCTTTTTGCTGCACTCGCCAGCCGTCAGCCCAGCTCAGGGCTTCTGGCTGAGTGGCACTCCCCCTGTGGGAGTGCACTGACCACCAGGGGGCAGCTCCTGCATTGAGCATCTGCCCCCTGGTGGTCAGTGCGCGTCATAGCGACTGGTCGTTCTGCCGTTCAGTCGATTCGCATGCCTTTTATTATAATAATAGTTATTGTGGAGCTATAATAGGTTAGTGCAGTGTGTAAAACAGAACAGATATGGCAACTAAGGAAGGCATCACAGATCAAGTGACATTTGAGTTGGCTTTTAAAAAATTAGTAGGTGTTTTTGAGGTAGAAAGCATGGGAAAGCATTTGATGAAGGGAGAATAATATGTACAAAGGTCTGAAAAAGCAAGTCATATAATGGTGGAAGTTCTTTTAACTCTATTGTTTTACATAGAAGTTTAAATTCTGGATTTAAGATGCATGACTAAAATTTGAAACTAATAGTGTTGGTGGAAAATGTTAATTACCAGCAAGTTACCAGGACTTATTTTTGTATTCCCCCTGTTTTTAAGGCGTTGGTGGTATAGTGGTGAGCATAGCTGCCTTCCCCCTATTTTTAAAGTTTGCATTACGCCACTTCCCTTTTACGAAAAAGCTACATTAGTACATGTTTTCACTAACCAAAAGAAATCCAAAGAGAATTTTCCCTTTTAAATTAATAGTCTTTGCTTCTTCACTTGACGACATTTCAGTTTATGGAAGGTTTCATAGGCACACTCTACTTTTGGATATTGGGGAAAACTGGTGTTTACTTGTATTAGAGATTCGGCCTATGCCCATCCCACCTCTTACCTTTCTTTTTATTTCTTCTTTAAAAACAGCATTATCTGAATGTTCTTTTAAACTCTACAATTAGGGGCCTCCTTGATGCCTTATATTTAGTTAACCTTTTTCTCTCAAAGTCCCTCTCTTCAGGTCAGTTCTTAACGTTCACTAATACCTCTCTAGGATTAGCAGAGTTCCCATTACTCTGTGGTTGCTTAGCTTTTGGCCCAACTTTTACTAACCTCTCATTACCAGCTTTTATTCAGCAAAAGTAGTGGTAAATAAAGATCTTTCTCATAATTAAATTCCCCTTTCCCCCAATTATTTAGCCAGCGGTAGTATCTGTATAATTCATAATTCAAATATTTAGGGTTGGAGAAACAATCTCTTAAGTATATTTTTTGTTTTTAAAAGTACATTTTCTGTTTTTAAAAGTTTATTTTCTGTTTTTCTACATCTTTTTTCTGTTAAAATTGAAGTAATTCAGTTGGAGCATTATAACAAGAGGAATAAGTTGTAATGTTGGAATATCTAGGTAGCATCCAAGTATCGTTTATTTTTTATTTTGCTTACCTAATTGTAGCCAAAATTTATACTCAAAATTCACATTAAATGAATTTTTCATTTTCATCTTGTGGTTTTAGAATTTCAACTTGGAAATGTGTAGCAATTTGTTATTTTCAAATAATGGATTTGCAGTATTTTTTAAATATATAGAAGAGAAGGTTTAGCTCCTTGGAAAAGTTACTGGCAAATAGCTTTGGAAGATTGATTGGCAATAACCAGAGTCACAGTGAGCTACACTCTGGGCATTTTCCCACTGGCTCCCTGGGAGACCTTGATCTCTGCAGCCCATCACTGACCTCAGACTATTGATGCAGTTCTTCTCACTCAGTTAGGACTGTTCTATGTAGATTCAGATTATTATGACATACTCATTTTAATATTTCTGTATGTTCTTTATTCTGCTTTGATTCTATTTGATCATATGCATTAATAAAGTTTGTTACACTTGCCTATGATTTAGTGTCTTGGTAGAATTCACAAAGAAAAATAACCTCCAATTTTATTTTTTTTAATTATATGAGAAAAATAGAACTAACAGATGCTTTTACTTTGGAAATTATTTCACAGGTTTGTTTAAGCAGCGTAAGATTGGAGACCAGTTGATCTAACTTTACCTCACTTCTACTTCTTGGCTGTGTGACATTGGGCAAGTTACTCTTTCTCTAAGCCTGAGTTTGGAAGATTAATTAACATGTGAAAGCATCTAAAACATTAGACAGATAGTAACTTCCTCACCCAGCTCAAATTCAGTTTGAAGAGACCTGATTTGGGGAATTTCTACCTTCAATATTAATCGCTTTTTCTCAAAATACTTATGTTAAGTACTGGGTCATATATGCTTAAGATACAGCACAGAAATGATTTTGATAAGTAGTTGACAGACTATCTGATTACTACTGCCTGTGTGCCTAAAGCCATTTTAAGATACTGGTCTTTTTATGTCTTGTAGGGTATCTCTGATGTTGAAGAAGATCCTGGGGAACTGAGTAGAGAGAGTATATGGGACCTTTCCTGTGAAACTGTGAGAGAGCAGCTTACAAACAGCATCAGGAAACAGTGGAGAATTTTGAAAAGTCACGTAGAAAAACTTGATAACCAAGGTAACTACTGCCTAAATGCATGCAAAGTGAGTAGTGACACTCAGTAAACTTAATTTTCCTTCATATAAAAGCCAGTTTGGTGGTTTAAAAAGCAAGACTGCCTACTTCTAGTCGTGAGGTTGAATCTCACTGAGAAAATGTACTTGGCGCCCAGAGTGCATCTTTCTCTGGAAAGCGGACGGCATGATTCATGTGCTCTGAGTGCACGTGGATACAGTGATCAGACTCTTACTAATCTTGGAAATCAAGAAGTAGTAACCATCATACAGTATAAATATGAACCTTTGCTTATTCTAGATAAGTGCATCTAAGAGCCTAATAATCCACTTTTAAATTATTTTCAAAATAAATGATGTTCCATGTATTTGTGTCAGGGAGTCTGTAAAGTAGAATATCCAGGTCTCTGTTCCCTATATGTAACACTTAATAGTTTGGTGAAAATCTTTTTAGACTTTTATCTCTGCATTTGCAAAATATTTATTTAAAAATACACACACAAAAAACCAAAAATTGAATATTTTAAACATCTTTTCCTATCAATACATATAGTATAGATAGATTTACATTGATTAATATGTCCTTAATATTTTATATTTATTAAAGTTTACATGCTTTTAAATCAAGAAAATTAACTGTCTGCTCAGTAAGTGGTTTAATTTAAAAAATTATTCTAAATTGTCAAAAATAACGAACTCAGTGCCATTTGTCTTCAGTAATAAAGAGCAATCAGCAGGTGGTGTGGAGGGGATCAATGCGGGTAAAAGGGGGCCATCTGTAGTACTCTCAACAATAAAGATGGTGTGGAGGGGATCAATGCGGGTAAAAGGGGGCCATCGGTAGTACTCTCAACAATAAAGATACATTTTTAAAATAAATAAATAAAGAGCAATCAGCAAACTTATGTAAGTACCAAAATTAGTTGACACGAAATTGTATTGACTTGGGTGAGTCTTCATTGTCTGTTAGTAAATAGCAAGTATGTTTGGGCTTCCTGTTTGTCGAAGTCTAAACCAGAGAGTGAGATTTGTAGCACCGTGTTGGCCTTGGAAGAAGTGTTAAAAGAACGTAGTTAATGCATGTCAGTTATTTTCCCCTCCTGTGAATATAGGTTGTCCGTTTTTAATTAGGACATAATCTTGAATAAATATGGATTACAAAGTAAATGTTGGCAATGAAGGTCTATTTGTGTGGATATCCTTTAGTCCAAAAGGGTGCCAATTTATAGTTGTCATGAACTCCTTATAGTTGCTTTGCTTTTTAAATTTTTCAAGTGTTAAAATAATATAAATTTAATTTTAATATATAGTAGCTTATGAATTTTTAAAGAGCACAGGAAAATAGCAATCCTTCAGAAAGCCTATGGGATTCCCGAAAGAGAAAAGTTCCGAGAGCTTGATTTTTAAGTGTATGTCCAAAAGACACCGTAAGCTAAGTGGTGACTGTTAAACTAATGTCAAATTACTACTTTTATGTTAGTTTCAAAGGTCCACTTAGAAGGTTTTAACGATGAAGATGTAATTTCACGACAAGACCATGAGGAAGAAACCGAAAAACTTGAGTTAGAAATTCAGCAGTGTAAAGAAATGATTAAAACTCAACAACAACTTTTACAGGTAAATGTGAGTTACTTTTTAAAACTATTCTTCCTTGAGAAGGACCAGAATGTTACTGAATCTTACGAGATTAAGTTCCTTTATTTCATAAGATCTGTAGTATTTGACACTTGTCTGACCTAGCGTCTCTGCTTCCTAACAGGTAGATTTCATACCATTGCTTAGTTGGTCTTGGCCAGTTAGAGTAGAAGCGTTTGGGGAATGGCACACCTCAGTCGACGTTCTCATTCTTCCTAATATCTGTCCATCCACTCAAGTTTGACTTGCCCTCCCTTGTTTCGTTTCAACTTGGGGGAGTGTTGCAGGGGCTCTCAGGAACTTACTGTTTTAAAATCTAATAGCAGCAGCTTGCTACTGCATGTGATGACGATACCACTTCACTGCTACGAGACTGTTATTTGTTGGAAGAAAAGGAGCGCCTCAAAGAAGAGTGGTCCCTATTTAAAGAGCAAAAAAAGAATTTTGAGAAAGAAAGACGAAGCTTTACGGAAGCTGCCATTCGCCTGGGATTGGAGGTATTTTAACCAATTGGCTTTCCTTGTAGCACTTTTGAGAATTTTAGGGAGGCCTCGGTAGAATGCATCTAAGTTCTGTGTCCATTTAAAACTATTTTACCAGTGATTTCATCAATAACTTGAAATGAAAGAGATGCTAAGCCCGTGAACTATAGAAGGATATCTTTTTGCCTTTACCAGATTTGGGGATTGAAAAATTTAAAAAAAAACAAACAAAAACACAGCAACTAAGCATTCATTATCCCTTTTGGATTAGCTTTCTACTATTAAGTGTTTAGCTTCACAAGAGAGATCTCTTCTGGGCATATGTCATCTGTCCATTGTCAATAGAAAGTGTCAGAAGACAGTGCAAACAAGAGTATGTTTGTTATTTTGTTTTTATTAAAAGGAAGTGTGGTAAAAAGTGAAGTTCTTTCTCCTTTCGGGCCCTCGTCCAGGGATGTGCGCCTCCCAGTTAGCGGTTAGGACTGTTGTGTATGCATGTCCTCAGCTTGTTTTTTTTACTCAGCAGTGTATTGCCTACAGATTTCCCTTTCAACAATTACAGAAGTAATGTCAGGACCTGGTTTAAAAAATTAAATCAACCCATACAAAAAGCTAAAAAGTGAGAAAATACCCTCCTTTCTCAATGCCAGTTTAATTCCTCAGAGGTAACCACTGTTACAAGTTTCTATTTGTCATTCTTCTGGGAAGTATTATACTATTTTAACTTTAATGTATTTCAACTTTTTTTTCTTGATACCAGTCTATTGATTCCCCACTATGAAAGAGTAGGCATTTAATGTCCTTATCTTGACTACCATCTATACTGTTCCTTGTATCTGGCTTCTTTATAATATCGTTACTTTTTCCACTACTTTTTAAAAAATTGCTTTTTCTGATTAGCCTTTTTACTTTGAGTAAACTGTTTAACGCATTTACTTCATGTTTGCTCAACTTCAGACAGTATTAGCTTATCCTTGCAATGAAAGAAGGCATCCTCCTAGTTACGTACTCCATTGCACTTGCTCCTCCACTTCTGATGTGATAATTGTTTTTCATTGTCAAGTAATATCACATTCATATTCTGCCCTGTAATATAATCCAAGTGAAGTACTTTGTGTAAGATTGAGACTTAAAAATTGAAAGCCAGGAAAGAACATTGATAACAGCATGATTGTTAAATATTATTCATTTATAACCAAGTAATATGTTTGGACACATAGAAAATCTTCTGTGTTACTAAGACTGCCACCTGGGAGAGAATCTTCTGTGCATCGCTGTGGAGTAATGCTTTGACTGTCTTTGTAGCCTCCTTTATGATTTCCTGACTCAGATTCAGCCATCATGTTTCTTCTATCTCAGGTTACCCTCTTTCTCAGGGTCCTTTTTCAGTAATCTGTATTACCTTATTCATTTTCCCATAAGTAGTGTGTGAGTGAAAACTACTTTGAAATACGGAATATACAGAAGTGTATTCATACTTGATTGGTTTGGCTGGATATAGAATTTAGGTTCCAACTTTTCCCCTTGAAACTGAAAAAGTAATTTCTTTTCTCCTCCTCCTCCCTCCCCCTCTTCCTCCTCCCCTCAAGGTGGTTATTGTATGTTGGCCTGTGTAATGATGATTAATAGCGAACTCAAAGAAAAAGTGTTTAGATTGAGATCAATTTCTAATATCAATGCCAATGTTAAAACTAAATGGTTACAGGATGCTGTACTTGAAATTCTAAACAAATTACTTGAAGTGGAGGTTAGTTTAGTTCTTCTGGACTAGTAGTAACTTTTGTTAACAACTTTTACATTTATTTATTTACTTATTTATTTCAGAGAGAAGGGAAAGGGGGAGGGGACAGAGAAAGCCAGGGAGAGAGAGCAAAACATCAATGTGAGAGAGAAACATCAATTGGTTGCCTCCTGCATGCGCTCCGACCAGGGATTGAACCCACAACCTAGGTCAGGGGTGGGCAACCCCTGGTATGTGTGCCAAACATGGCACGCCAGTAACTTTTGCTGGCATGCGAAACTCTCTCTTATAATCTTCCCTTTACAATTTTTTTCTTAATATCGACTTTTTTATTTTTCAGATAAATTCAGTGTAGGTGCATTTTAGATAAATAAATAATTTTACATAACAAGTTATCTTAAAGACCATAGACATGGATTGATGAGAGAGGGGAAGAGCAATTTCTATGCCTCTGCCTTAACTCCCTGCCTTCCTAGATCTGACCAGTGTTTTGGTTTCATCCACATACGCTTGTGAATCTTTGTTCTCAGTGATGAATTTTGTTAAGTCTCGTAATAGGAGTAGCCTGACGGATGAAAGTAGTAGCTCGTGCATATCTCTGAAGGTCACGAAATATAAACCTGATGTAAAATCTCTGTCATCAGTGATGCAGCAGCAAAAGTCCCACTGATAATATCAAACGGAGTCATAAAGTTTTCTGTCGGACTATCAGTGTACATGTATACATTAAAAAATAAATGTATTTTTCATCATCATATACTGTGTTTTTGTCGCTCGAATGAATTTTATTATTTCTTCAAGGTTCTTCACATACGTACACCTTAAGAGATATCAAGTAGGCATAACATGTTCTCAAAAAATTAGGGTTGGCACGCAGAAGAATTTTGAGTCAGAGATTTTGCTGGTTTTGGCACGCACTCACAAAAAGGTTGCCCACCCCTGGACTAGAGCTCCATTTCTTCTGGTATGTGGTTTTTTCTAATGAGAAACCTGATTATAATGTAGCCTACATTACTCTGTAAATACCCTCTGTTTTGTTTCTTCCCCCTCTCTGGAAGCTTTTGGAATTTTATATTCTTAAAGTTCTGAAATTTTACCAGAACCTATCTCTGTGGCTCCTTTTTTTAAAAAAATATATTTTTATTGATTTCAGAGAGGACGGGGAAGGAGGGAGGGAGAGAGAGAGAGATAGAAACATCAATGATGAGAGAGAACTGTGACCTCCTGGTTCATAGGTCAATGTTCAACCATGAGCCATGTCAGCTGGGCCCCATGGCTCTTTTTGCCTGAAGATATACTATATTTCTTTAGGGAAATTTTCTCCTATTCTGTATTTTTACCTCTTTTGACTTCTCTCCCATCCTGGAACTTTTACTAGACAGATGGTTAGCCTTCTGAGTCTGTCTGTAGATTGACTTTATGTTCTGAATTTGGGGATATTCTCTCCGTTTACCTTGTGCATCAGCAACCTGGTCTTCAGCAAGGTCAGTTTTATTATTCTCTTCATCCCGAGTTTTTATTTCAGAGTTTATCATTTAAGTGTTTAACCTCTTTATTTTTTTGTTTTCTTTGTATAGCATTGTATTATTTTATAGGTGTTCATAAATCTGTTCGATAATTTGTATTATGGATTTTTTTGTATCTAACAGTTTTGACACATTGCACATAATTTTTCAAGAAAATTGATTTCAAATATAATATTACATGTAATAAACATTAATATTTCAAGAAAAAAGATTTTAAATGTAATAGAAGTAATCCTGTTATTTATAGATTTTTGATATTTCCTACAACTTTTATAATATTATACTATGTTAGTACAGTTTTGGTAATATTATATTTAAAATCTGTATTACGGTTTTTAAAAAATATTTTTTTCTGTCTTGAACTATATGTTACCCATGATCATTTCTCTTGGCCTTTTTTCTCTTATGCTATTAGTTTTCTTCAAATGTTTAGTGATGCATTACTCTGTATTAATATTTATGAGTGAAAAACTACATATGTTGGTCATTTTAAATAGCAATTTGCAAATTGTGAAAGTTGATTTCATCAATAGCTATCCTTCTCAGGAAACAAGAACAATTGGCACTAGCATTTTCTCTGTTTTATAGGATCACCTCTGTTTCTGAACCCATATTCCCTCCCCACCCCCCGAGATGCTCTTGCTGCTTTGTATGCCACTCCCAGTTCTCTGCTTGGGAATCCCTTTGCCTCTGGTCAATGGAGGATGGCAGGGCCAGTGAAGGATAGGAAGGAAGGAAGGGCCAGAAACCTGAGTGGGCGGGAGAATGTAGTTTAGGATTCAGCAGCTGTGCAGAAGGGGGAGGTTTGACATGCGCCCCCTTGTGGTTTAGTGGTGCTGCTCATGCTGGTAGATGGTTGGAGGATGACAGCAATGCTTGAGAAAGCCTTACCTCCTTTTCTCATGTGATTGGAGGATGACAGCAATGCTTGATAAAGCCTTATCTCTTTTTCTCATGTGATTAATTTACAATGGGTATTTTTCTGGTGTTTTTGATTTTATATTTATAATGTTCTATATATTCAAAAATTATGCTCATATTCTACATGTTTAAAAGTTACGCGAATATGCTATTTTTGCATTGTACACTTGAACTTACCCAAAATGGATGTGAAAAAATAGTGATTAGTCGGTTTATTGGATGAAAGGGATGGCTTTTTATTTTTTAAACAATTTTCTTAAGTGAAATGTTTTAATTCTTTTGACTAAATTATATATATGGCAGCCAGAAGGCAAATACAGATAGCTAGAGAAATCATGTGAAACGGCAACTACATGAGCATTGGGATACTGATCATATTTCTTTGGTTTGCTTATTATGACAGAGAAAGGCATTTGAAGAAGAAAGAGCCAGCTGGTTAAAGCAACAGTTCTTAAATATGACTACTTTTGACCACCAGAATTCAGAAAATGTGAGACTTTTCAGTGCCTTCTCAGGAAGTGAGTATTTCATAAGCTCTTTAATCTGAAAATGCATGTAAAAAATACTGTAAATTATTAATATAAAACTTTGGAGAGCACCAGTAAGAGCTTCCTAACTAAAACTAAGAAATCAACTTTAATACTTTATTTACTGAGTCAAATGGGAATGACAGGAGGGCTGTGCATTCCAAAGACAACTTTTGTGTATAATAATGTCAAGTTTTTGAAAATTTACTACAAACAAATATTTTTAAAACAATCCTTTTAAATGTTTGTGACAAAGATTATGGGATGAGCTAGAACTAGACTCTCATTCTGTCTCACACTTTACTCAGAACTACAAATAATTCATCATAGTTAACCACCTTCACTATATTGCCTTTTTTTGCCCCACAGGTTCTGACCGGGACAATCTTATAGTGCACTCAAGGCCACGACAGAAGCCCTGCAGGGTGTCTAATGGGTCTCCAGTTTGTACCTCTAAACTCACAAAATCTCTTCCTGCTTCTCCTTCAACTACAGACTTTTGCCAGACGCGTTCCTGTGTATCTGAACATAGGTATTGGTCTATAGGTCATCTCCTCACATATTCATAACATTGCTAGAGTTGCATTGCTGAGGAAAAGTTGGCATGTTTGTAGTATTAGCAACAGTAGAGGCTTTGGAGAGGAATTCAGTAGATGGATTCATTCATTATGCAAATATTTATTGAGTATCCATTATCTATAGGCAACTATTAGGCAGCAGGAATACAGTTGTGAACAAGGCATATACAGTCCCTGACTTCTGGAGCTAAATGATATAATGTGACTCTTTTTATTTCACATCTAAAATACAATTTAAAATTTAAATACAGTTTATGTATAGGAATCACAATATTTTAAGTACTTAATTTTATTAACTAGAAGGATATTATTTGATAGTTTTTGTAGAGCACATATTTAGAGTTCCTTTTCTATGCCCGTTCCATTGGTGTTGAAGGGCAGAGCACTGCTCATCCTCATCCTGCCTGGTAAAGAGGATCAGTACCCAGGATGATGGGGTCGAACAGCTGTCCCCCATCCCAGGAAACCCACATATTGCTATTAACTGCTGCATTTTGGGATAGCCCTCTGTCTAAGGTTGTTAAATTCATTTTCTGAGCTATAATACCAATTCTTTAGCTCGCAACCTATTCCAAGATTAGCTTTCAACTTAAGCAGCTTGCTAGACCATTGCTAGTGCTGCAGAGGAGCAGAAAGGAGCTGCGGGCTGTGTGGGAAAGTGTGCCGGCGATCGCTGTCCTCTGGAAGGAGGAGACAGTGGCCCAGGGCCTGCCAGTGTGGCAGGCGCCTTAAGAAGCCCGCAGCCCCGCAGCACACTGGCCTGTGGTAGTGAGAGGTTTGCATGGAGCGAAGTGCTGAAGAAGGCAGTAGCCCTTGAAACAAGAATGTTAAATAGATGAATTTTAAAACAAAAAAATGAAGCATTTAAAAGGACAAAACACTCTAACTTAAAGTCAACTTTTGAAAGGATTAGGACTCTAAGTAAATATTGGGGCAAAGAAGAGCTGAGGGCCCTCCCGGCAAGTGTAGCGACCCTGAGGTGAGGACACTAGTGTGTTTGTGGATGTGAGTGTAGTTAGCAAACAAGACCAGGAGGTGGAGGGGAGGGGTCATATCCTTTAAGGCCCTGGGTGAGTAGATTGGGATTAAAATGTTACTATGTATAAGTTCAAATATATATATAAACTAGAGGCCCGGTGCATTTGTGCATTTAGTGGAGGGGGGCGGGGGGAGGCGCCCTCAGCCTGGCCTGCGCCCTTTCAGACAGGGCATATGTCTGGGTTGCGGACTTGATCCCCAGTTGGGAGCATGCAGGAAGCAGCTGATCAATGATTCTCTCTCATCATTGATGCTTCTCTTTCCCTCTCTCCCTTCCTCTCTGAAATCAATAAAAAAAAATATTAACAAATCGTTTAGTCTGTATTTGTAGGTCAGGTATTCTAAGGGCAATGCAAAAGCATTAGAGACTTTTAAGCAGGAGAGTGAAAAAAAATTAAGTTTTAAAAATATGACTCCATATTATGTAGGAAACATTCTCGGAGCCAGTGATATAAGCTGGAAGACTCAGTTAGGAGGCATTAGTGGAGCAGAGGTGAGAGATGATGGTAATGTGGACGAGTGTCAGAACATGAAGGTTGAAATGTTTGGATTTAGGATATATTTTGCAGTTAGAGCCAAAAGATTGAGTGATGGGTTGGATATGGGCAGTGAATGTTTATTTAATTTATAATAAAAATAATGTAAGCTCAGAGTATTTTCTTAC
>NW_005367057.1:0-5856 GCF_000412655.1 Myotis brandtii | reverse complement strand
CAAATTTTTGTGCACCGGGCCTCTAGTATATATAAATTTATACATAAATTCTAGTTACCACTTACAAGTAATACCTTTTGTATCTAAAAGAGAACATAGGATAGTTGCCCCAATTATTTTTACATATTTTAAATTTTTACCTTTTTATATAACTTTTTTTTTAGTTGTGAAATATTTGACAAAAATATTTCTTGAAGACATTGTTTTATGTTTAATAAAAGTCCAATATTTAGTACCTACATCATAGGGCAGTGATGGCGAACCTATGACACGCGTGTCAGAGGTGACACACGAACTCATTTTTTTGGTTGATTTTTCTTTGTTAAATGGCATTTAAATATATAAAATAAATATCAAAAATATAAATCTTTGTTTTACTATGGTTGCAAATATCAAAAAATTTCTATATGTGACACGGCACCAGAGTTAAGTTAGGGTTTTTCAAAATGCTGACACGCCGAGCTCAAAAGGTTCGTCATCACTGTCATAGGGTGTTGTGAAGTTAAGTGTCAATATTTGTTAAAGCACTTAAAACAGTACTTGGTCCATTGTAAACCTTTAGTAACAGGCCATAAAAATAAAAATAAATGTAAACATAAAAAGATTATAAAAAGACTTTTCTGTTTCTTGTACTCCAAGGTTTTACACTATATGACATCAATCACATAGAAACAGAATTTTGAACTTAAATTTCATTAAGCTATTCATAGTTACTGGCCTCGGAGGAAAAAACATAGGAGAGAGTTGTGTAAATGGCTATCAGTTGCAGCTTGATGTAGTTCTTGAAATTTTATATTAGGTGGTAAATTTGTGTTTTTGCTACTGAAGCACCTTGGATCTGGGTTTTGTAATAAATAAGGTTACAGCAAAGTAATTAGGAGTATTTGTAGCATCCTCATTGCTCCTTCACTACAGGATGGAATTTTACATAAAGGCTGTGCCTGGGTTCCATGCAAAGTAGCTCTGTATTAAGTTGGAGATTTCAGTTGATCGTTGACCTTATCTGAGATGGCAGGGATTCTGAGGGCTGAATTATATACAAGTTCCTTTTTTTTGTTTAATATATTTTATTGATTTTTACAGAGAGGAAGGGAGAGGGGTAGAGAGTTAGAAACATCGATGAGAGAGAAACATTGATCAGCTGCCTCCTGCACGTCCAGTGTGTCTGGATTGACCTCCAAGGCTTTAAGTCCTCTCTGACCAGGAGTTCTCTATTGTACCTGAACCAGCTCCGCCCAGATCTGTTTCACCAGTCACCACTCTCAGCTCTGTTTTCCAGGCTCCCCAAAAACAATCTTCCCCTACAAGCTCCGCTAGCGACCCCAACTGGGCAATCACATGCACTGGGATCAACAATCAAACTCACAGATTTAAGAGGAAGTGTGTAAACAAGAGCCTGGGAGGCTGTGGGAACTCGCAGGGCTCCACCTTCCAGAACTCCGCGGAGTCTCAGAGCTGGTTTTTTAATCGTTACCCTGCTCTGTGTTGTTGGTGGGACCTGGACTGGACTCTAAACACCTGTGTAGGTACTTGTTAAGGATCTGTGTGGGTGAATGAATGGGTAGATGAAACCGTGCCTGAACAAATGGGCAAGTACTGAAAGAAACCACAAAGAGATTAGGAAATAGTGGCAGAAAGATGGGGATATGGGAGACACTGGCTTTCAAAACCCACATGCTCTCTGTCTACCTTGGGCTTTAGTTGGGCAGGGTGCTTTAGAGTTAGACTAAAGAGATAAATAAAATAGATAGATGGATAGGATACAAGTGAGTAATTAGGCCATTTTGAAAGACTTCTTTGTTCTTGATCAGTATGTCCTCAAAATTTACTTCATGGGACAAGGAATCAGTCAGCCTTTAGACATGAAGGCATATCAAAAATATAGGAGGAGATGATTATTAAAATCTACGTTTCTTTCCCCCTACAGTTCAATCAATGTGCTGAATATGCCTCCAGAAGAGACTAGACCAAATCAGGTTGGAGGAGAATGTGCAAATCAGAAATGGAGCGTGGCATCGAGACCTGGATCACAGGAAGGTTGCTGTAGTGAGTGCTCCTGGACCTCCACAAATTCTCATGTAGAAAAAGATGGCTTGCCTTAGCCATGTGGACTGGGACTTTTTTCATTAATATGTTCATCAAATTGCACATCTAAATTGAAACAGGGTGTGTCATAAAGTCGGTCATCTCTAATAATTTAAGATGGTCTGAGTTGTTTGTTTGGACTTCCTGTTTTTCCCCCAAAGAACTAAAATGTTAAATCTATTTAAAAGGATATAAAGGTTTGGATATGTATTTTTAGTAACAGAAGCATCTGGTTCTGTGAATAAAGGAATGTATAGCTGTTTGGATGGAAACAAAAGCACTAGAGTGAGTTTCCTCTTAAAGGAATTAAAAATAGCACTTTTAGTAAATGGACTGTTGTAAATGTTTAATTTTGTCCCATATATAGTTGGCATTGAGAGTTTAGCCTTTACTTGAATGTATACTGTAGATTTTTAACAAAGCAAGTTCTATATTTATTATGTTTAGTGTGATTTGAAATTTGCTCTTTCATGTTTTAAATAAAGTGAAATTTATGTATGTTTTGTACATAGATATACATGATTATGTTAAGAGGCTTTAAGATCGAAAAGTTTTACACACCCATAATTATAGTATTTCATGCCAATAAAATTTTTATTAGTGGGATTTTGTTTACAAGTGTATTAGAGCCATTGTCACATTACGCTTAAGAATTTTTTGAACTTATTAGAGCAATAAATACTTAAAAGGTATTCCATGAAGCTTGTTCTTTAGATAATTAACATTACTAACATACATTTTTGAGACTTCTACAGCATTTGATTTTTTAAAAAATATATGTAGGATATAATTTTTCAAAGTATTGATTATAGAGTAATAGAGGCAAGACAACAAAAGTACTTTTGAATAAAGCAATTTAAGACTATTGGCTCCAGATATTTGGATAATAGGAGATGTTAAGATACTTAAGATGCTTGGATGCTAATATTTTCTTTATTAGATGGGTACCAGTACTACATCAGCTGTACCAGCTAAGGCTGTGTATGGTTGTCAATAATTTTTCAATGATGCCACTAATGTTAAGGAATTCTGACAATGTACAAACATCAGATTTTATAATCCAGATGTTCTCTGGACAGACTAGTGTCATGTCATTTTCAGAACTGATTGCATGTGTCTTCATATATATTATTATTGATAGTAGTAATAATAATACATGCAGACCTAGGCTCTTTCCAGGATTCTCATCAAAAGTTTAAGTGCCTAACCTTATTTGTCTGTACATAGAAGCCTGCACAGATCCCATCCTTGCTAGATATTGTAGTTTAGGCCCATTTCTAACAGTTCAAACACTTACATGTACTCACCCTGTATGGCTGTTCCATTTAAATTTGTCATGTTTAAAACACAAAGTATTTTTGTCATTCATAGAACAGTACATAGCAAATTATTTTCCTTGTAATATTGCTAAAATACTATAGTTACTTAGAGTTCCATGTTGCCTACTTATTGGA
The DNA here is from genome assembly GCF_000412655.1 of Myotis brandtii. NCBI lineage: Eukaryota > Metazoa > Chordata > Mammalia > Chiroptera > Vespertilionidae > Myotis > Myotis brandtii. The sequence continues at coordinate 2,317 of NW_005367057.1, read as the reverse complement.
CTTGTTGGTAAGCTTGGTTTTTGTGGGGAACTGTATTCCATGGTGCATGGTGAGAAGAAGAGCCCTGGAATCCAGTCATGGCTTCCCCTGGTGGGTGGAGCAGGAGAGGTTTTGCAGTGTGGACTCCCCAAGCCCTGTGAGTTAGCAGGCACCTTGTGTGAGTGCCCCGTTGAAAAATCTATGTTGCTCAATGTAAATCATGCTCGCTCTTCTAGGTTGGATTTAAAATAAGGATGGGTCATGGAAGCCTAGTATATACACTTTTCCAAGTGTTTGTCTTTAATTTTTTTGTCGACCTCATGATAAGCATTTATGAAGTACCTGCTGTATGTCAGGACCTATTTCTACAACCCAGTCTGTGGGGATCGGCAGACAGCTAAGCACACTCCCTGCCACTGAGAATCTGGGAGTTGAGTGGAAGACTAGCTCTAGAAACCGAAGTTGTAAGAACAATGATAAATGCCCTTCAGACATTGTCTGTTAATAAAGTGTGGACTGATTGTTCTGCTCCAGGACTTATATAACAGGGATCTGGCTAGGCTTCCATTCCAGTTAGTCTTGGCATTATTTCCTATGGGAAGTACTACGGAATTGATAAGTTATTGTTTTGTTTTGCTTTTTCAACAAAATTTTGACCTGCAAAGTAGTGTAAGATTTTCGGTCCACAAAAACATGTGTTGTTATCTAGTAGACAAAGTACTTAGAAAGGTTTGGGCCATGCAGATAAGGATAATGAAATAGGTTATTCTAGTCATTTTCTAAATACAGTGTTTTTTCAGGCTAGATGTAAAAGTGGAGTGGACTGTTGATAAAAACGTTTATTTTCAGAAGTTTTTACAATCTTGGTCCCTGGTATATGTCATCAGTGTGGTGAAAATAAATGAAATTCTCTACAAAAAAAATAAAAAATTGCTTGATTTATATAAAAACTTCTACCTGGCTGGTTAAGATTTAAAAATTCTTTTTCACATTTGCAAATAACTAATTCTGGGGTCTTAGGAGTTATTGTAATGCCAGTGATACATAAAGATCTGCAACTTTCATATATTTTATGTTCAGAAATAGTTATACCCAGTATGATGCTTAACACACAGGAAATACATAATATTTGTTGATGAGAAATATAAAATGCTAATGAAACAAATAGCAAATCACTTTATTAGCATAAACAAGCTATAAATTTCAGGTTGAAACCCTAATTTTTCTCAGGAGAGTAGGACCTTTTGGAGTATATTTCCAACCCTATGTAGCTTGGTTTCCTCCACAGAGTTTTAGGATAGATTAGGCCATGGTACAAATAAAAAACACAAAATTGGTGTGACTCTATAAAAATTTAATTCTTGTTCATAAAATGTTCAATATGGATTGTGAAGTCTTCCATCATCGTTATGACACCTGGAACACGTGACCTCAACATCGTCAAAGTGGGGGAAGAACCAGCGGGCACATGGCGTTGGATGTCAGGCCCTCACCTGAAGAGACATGGTTTCCACCTTCATTGCTTCACTAAGAACGTGGGCCTGCGGGCCCAACCTAACTACAAACAACACTGGGAGAGAAAACAGCTACTTGGTGACCAATGACAGCGTTAACACGTTGATGCCTGATATTTCATCCATTCAGTGACTTATTTAAAAAACAACAACAATAAAACATAGTACTCTGTGCAAGGGATTTATTGCTTGACTATTAAAGGCTTCAAATATTTTTAAGTTTTATAAGGAATGTAAGACTCCTTTACCTTCTCTAACCTTTTCATAATTTCAAAATATTTTACAGTGCATAGAACACACATTTCCTTTTGATCCAATAACTCTATGAGAGAGTATTAACTGATTTTAGAGCTGGTAACAGACTTCAGATGTTGTGATGAATCCAAAGTCACATAGCTAGTAAGTGATAAAACAACAGAACTTAAAGCCCCAGGTCTGATTTCTAAATTTCCAATGTGGTCCAGACTGCTACAGTGCTTTTTGGAATGGTTTTTCAAGTGAAATTGTTCCATTCTTAACCCCTCATCTGCCACCCTATCATTTACACCAAAGGTATTCATAACGTGGTCCATGTGTAAGACTTGGCCTTGTTTTGTGATGGTTACTATGGCAATTTTATTCAGAATTGGGCCTAATCCTGTCAAAATTAGGACATTAAGGCTCTCATTGAAATACTAGTTTAGTAGTAAATAATACTCTAAAGGCCACTGAATGATCCAAGATACACCCGGACAGCCTGCTTGTTCTGCCTCGGCAAGGTTCGTGTGTCACCGTGGCCCTCCATGATTACAGTCACAGTGACCACTTTGTTTTGTCCAAAGGTC
>NW_005367056.1:0-635 GCF_000412655.1 Myotis brandtii | reverse complement strand
CCTGCTCCCCACTGATTTTTAAGGAACTTCCAAATCAAGTGATAGTCAGTGGGGGGATAGGAAAGGCCAGAGCCAGGGCTTAGCCAGCCTCGCTCCACAGGGAAGCTAAGAAGAGCGGGTCCCAGTGGTGAAGAAGAGGGGTGTCTGAGACATGGCAGGTGGATGTGTGTGCAGGCTTAACAATCTGTGGCACCAAGGGAGGAGATAGGTGACCAACCAATGTAAGACCTTTTGATGAGAGAGATCTGTGACTTCCAAATTAGAGAATATTAGAAATCCTTACTACATGACCTTTCAAAACATGTGTTATGGGTCCTTTGTAGTGAGTACATCTTGGTAATTCACAATCTTTCTCCAATAAGTTGAAAAAGGGCCTGACCAAGATTAGCACTGAGATATGGAATTAAAGGAGGAGTTCCTATTCTTCCCCCATTTCCCACCCTATCTCTCTCTCTCCATGCAGCAGGGCCATATCTGAAGACAATTTTAAGTCACTTAGTTGGGGAAGTACGAAAAGCTCTTAAAAGAAGCAATGAAGTTTGACTTTTCTCTGTCCTACCGTCTCTAAAACTAGCACAGGATAAAGTCCCAGTATTTCTCACAGAGCCGTGGGATGACAGAGGAAGCTGATTAAT
>NW_005367055.1:0-286 GCF_000412655.1 Myotis brandtii | reverse complement strand
CATAACCGAGGCAGCGCCTCCTTCCCTCCCTCCTCCATCAGCGGCGCTCCTCCCGCTCCCTCGCCTCTCTCTCTCTCTTTCTCTCTCTCTCTCTCTCTCTCTCTCTCTCTCTCTCGCTCGTCCTTGGCTGTATTCGAACCTCAGGCCCGTCAATCCCCGGGCCCATTCTCTATCCACTGAGCCAAACCAATCTGCACTCCTCAACCTCCCTTTTTTTAGGGCCTAACGTAGAGGGTTTCAATCACCTCCCTCAGTGATCAACAAGAGGCAAATGTGAGTGCTTCAG
>NW_005367054.1:0-481 GCF_000412655.1 Myotis brandtii | reverse complement strand
AAAACAAACAAACAAACGCCGGCCGCAGAAATGGGGAGGACTGACTCTGTAAGCTCCTCTCTCACCGGCACTGCATGGTCTGGCCAGTGCTTCAGGCTGCTCCCTTAAGGCTCAGTCCTCCGTAGTTACGGAACCCAGATCTCAAATCCCTCGGCACCAACAGTCCCGCGGATCTCCTTTCCACAGTCAGGGGCTGTGCCTGTCCCAAGAGACGTGGCTGTGTGCCGCGAGGTCTCCCTCTGACCCTCTGGGCTCGGAGATCTGGCAAACTTTCCTGCCCAGATCCCTGGTTTTTACCTTTTCAGGGGAACTCTGCCCTTCCTGACTGCAAACTGTCTCACCAGCTGAGTATACTTCATCAATTCGGGGTGGGTGTTCTTAGTTTCAACTGCTCATTCTATTTGCTCCATTACAAGCCTTGGGACACATCTGCCTATTCTACCACCATCTTGTCTTCCTGTTCAGTATTATTATTTTTATT
>NW_005367053.1:24232-52925 GCF_000412655.1 Myotis brandtii | reverse complement strand
TATATATATTATTGATTTCAGAGATGAAGAGGGAGAGAGAGAAACATTAATAACGAGAGAATCACTGATTGGCTGCCTCCTGCCTCCTACAGGGCCCCTACTGGGGAAACAGCCCACAACCTGGGCAGGTGCCCTTAATGGGAATCAAACCTGAGATCCTTCAGTCCACATACAGATGCTCTATCTACTGAGCCAAACCAGCTAGGGCAATGTTGGTATCTTTTGACTCCCTTCACCTATTTGTGCATTCTCCCATGCTCTTCCTCTGGCCACCACCAATCTGTTCTCTGTATCTGTAAGTTTGTTTTTGTTTTTTTAATCCACCCAAGGAAATTCTTTTTATTGATTTTAGAGAGAGAGGAAGGGAGAAGGAGAGAGAGAAACATCCATGTGAGAGTGAAACATGGATCAGTTGCCTCCCAAACATGCCCCAATGAGGCATCAAACGCGCAACCTAGGTCTGTGTCCTGATCAGGAATCAAACCAGTGACTTTTGGGTGTACAGGACACCACTCCAACCAATTGAGTCACTCTGGCCAGGCCAAACTTGTTTATTTTTTTTAATTTTTTTTTAGATTCCACATGTAAGTGAAATATTACTGTATTTGTCTTTCTCTTTCTGATTTATTTCACTTAGCTTAATGCCCTCAAGTTCCATCCATGTTGACCCAAATGGCAAGATTTTATTCCTTTTTATGGCTGAATAATATCACATTGTGTGTGTGTGTGTGACATTTCATTCATTCTAGGCTATATATGGTATAGTTGATTGCTCTGTAGGGAAGAAAAACAACATTTTCCTTCTACCTTTTTTGGTTTTTGGTTGAGACATCACAGTAATACACACACACACACACACACACACACACACACACACACTTAACAGGAGAAAAAAAAAACAAGGTTTAATAACATGTATACTTCTTATATACATGAGAGAGACCCAGGAAAACTGAGTAATTCACCAAAACAGCTGAAGCCAGCACCTCAAATACCATCTTCAGTTGAAGACTAAAGAAGATTTGGGGGTGGGTTGGGGTTACCAGAAAATCACAGTAAGCAAGGATAAAGTTGTGATGCATATTTAAGTCATTTTCTGCTGCACTGATAAGCATTTCTAGAGATAAGGCCATCCCCCTTTTTCTGGTACAACAAGGAAGACACTCTTACAAATGAAGATTTTTTCTTGCAAATGTAAGTGCATATTATAAAGGGTACCTTTTACTTGGTTTTCAGAGCTTCTCCCAGGTCTGCTGTCTCTTAAAATTAACCAGCCTAAAATAATTCTTATGCCAAATAGATATATTTGGGGGGTGACACATTCTGTTCCCCTACAGCTGCTAGGCTATAAATCTGTATAGCATGGTACTCTATTGAATACTGATGACAACTATACAACACACTGGTAAGTGTTTATGTAATGCATTGTGCTGCCACATTATGATGGCTAAGACATAACTAGGAGATAGAAAACTTTCAGTTTCATTATAATCTTACTAGAAGCCCAGTGCACAAATTTGTGCACCAGTGGGGTCCCTCGGCCTGGCCTGTAGGTATTGGGCCAAAACCGATCTCTGGTTCCGGGATGCGAGTGAAGCAGATTCAGGGCAGCAGTGCCCCAGCAGCAACCTAACTCACAACTGATTCCGTGAGGAGTTGGGTTCCCCCCTCTACTGATCAAAGCACCTGCCCCCTGGTGGCCATTGCGCATCATAGCTACCAGGCAAATGGTTGAATGGTCAGACGGTCACTTAGGCTTCTATATATATAAATGGGACTATGGTCATATAGATGGTTTGTTGTTGACTTAAGTGTCTTTATATATGGCACAGGACTGTACCCAGAAGTTGAGTTGCTGATCATATGGTATTCCTAGTTTTAATATTTGAGGAACGGTGGGAAGGGAGGCGAGGGAGTCCCTCTCCACCCAAGTCTCACATGGGTTCCGCCCTCCGGAGCCAGCATCCTTCCTGGTTCCTGCTCACTGTCTGTGCTCTCTGGACAGCAGAATCTCTTATCATCTCAGAAGCATCTCTGAGACACACGAAAGTACCGTCAACGTAAGAAACGTTCAGACCTGTAGAGAATTCTTATGAGTTTATTTGAGCCAAACTGACATTGCCAGGAAGCAAAATCTCAAAGGATTGAGAAAATGCCCCAGAAAATGGCAGTTCTGCACCCTGCTTTAGACATTACAATCAAAAGAGAAGAGGTAAGTGGGTTACCTGAAATCCATTGGTGACAGATGAGGGAGGTGGGAGAAGGCAAAGTGGGGGAACCTCTAGGATTGGATGAAAAGTGAAATGATAGACACACTTCTTTTACACAGGTGCGTTCAGGAAAGTTAACAAGGAACATGATAACAATGACGATGAGGGGATTTGTAGTCTCCACTCTAGAGCAGTGCCTGTGCTTTGAGGGGTCCAAAAAAAAAAGAAAATTAATTTGACATTCCAAAGGTATGTTATCATAGATGCAAAAAGTCAATAGACAGGCCCACTTAAGGTTAAGATTGACCTTTGTCAGGGAAGATACCAGCCAAGGACATGACTACCCACCATAAACTGCTTTTTAGTTTAAATAGTTTTAATTTCAGACCATCCCTTGTGATTACTTTAGTTCTCTGAGTTTGCAAGGCCGCCATGCAGGCCTTCCGTGAGCTTATCAGGTTAGCATGTGGCCCTTTTCCGTCCGCATTTGTTATTGCTTGTCATTTAATAATAGCCATTCTAACAGGTATGAGGCGATAACTCCTTGTGGTTTTGATTTTCATTTCCCTGTTGATCAGTGATGTTGAGCATCTTTTCATGTATGTGTTCATTATATGTATGTATTCTTTGAAAAAAAATGTTTATTCAGATCCTCTGCCCATTTTTAAAATGGATTCTTTTCTATTGAATTGTTTGAATTCCTTGTATAGTTTGGATATTAACCCCTTATCAGGTGCATGACTGCAACTGCTGTAGATTCTGAGGCTCTCTCAGACCTTGTATGGATACACCTGCTCCACACTTGCACCCTTTTATGGCAGGATTCTTTAGCTTGTATATCTTCTCTTGATTTTACAGCACACAATGCTGGCTACTCTGTCTCCCTTCTTTTCCTGAAGGTGGCTATACAGTTCTCACTATCTCACACACCCTGGCCCAATTTCTGCTCATGCTCCATATCTACCAGTGCTTGCTCTCACTGCTCCCCTCCAGAGCAGGAACAAGGAGCCAACCACAAAGTGAAGGGAGGTGTGGATTTGGCATGTGGTGTGCTGGGCATGCCGGCAGGCCAATTTGGAAGATCCTTGGGTTAGGCCTTCCCCATAGCTCATAGGCAGGCTTCTTGATGGAAATCCAGAATGCATTCAGCAAGAACCATATCCCATTAATACCCTCCTTAAATCATATATGCAGTCTCCTGATCTGCTCCTTCCTCCATCCCCCCACTCATGGAGCTTCCCATTGAATATAGTAGATACTCTGAGAGATAAATGAGTCTCTTTGGAAGCCTCCTGTACAGCTGGGAAAGCCAGGCATTTACTCATTGGCTCTCCCATCACCCAAGGGAGAAATCACAGCCATCTCTTCTAGCCCTAAGCTGGTCCTACTTGAAGAGGCGTCGAGCTGGTCCTCTTATGTACTCCAATGCATCCACATTTTTTTTTCTTCTTCTCTGGAAACCTGGACTTCCACAAGGTTCTCTCTTAGGTAGCTAACCACTTAAGTCCATGTTTTACATGTGTTTCAGAACTACAGCAGGATGGATCCAGTTCACGGTCTTCTGTATGTTCCAGAGTCTGTACCAAAGACTGTCTGCCTAATGGATGCACAGGTAGGCAAGATTCCTTCTAGGTACCTTGATGTATGGCACTGTCCCCCACAGCTCCCACCTCCTGTTGTAGATAGGTGATAAATTTTGTTGTTGATGGAGGAAACAAAAACAAAGGACTTGTTATGCCACCATAATGCTCATAAATATTTGTATGTGATAATTTAACCACTAAGTAAAATTGTGCCTATAACTCTCCAGCAAAAGAATGGGCACCACCCGTGGTAGTGAGCTCCCACACCATAGAAGATTTTCATGGGAAGACTAGATAGCCCATGACACTATAATGATATAGTTATAGATATATAGATATAAAATCTGATTTTAAACAATATGTTGTCTGACACCCTTTGCTGCATGAGATTCTTACACAGAGGTCTCCAGAGCTCTCCTTCTGGCCTCTTTCAAATCTGGATAAAATGATAATGACCAGTGCACAACAGTTGTCTCATGCACATTGATTGATGGGCCGGATGGAGAAAAAGAAAAATGAGTTGCTTTTCTCCAGGTCTCTGTAGCCTCAGCCAAAAACCTGTCCCATCCTGGAAACAGCTATGCTTCTTGTCCTGGTCATCAGCACCTTTAGACCTAAGACTTTAGAACCTTTACGTCCTTTAGATCCTTTAGACTGCATCTTAGTCCATTCTTTTATTTTCCCCTAGTCCTATTCTAAATTAATACAGAGAGATGGCATTAAAATATAGCTCTTGCTTTCTTGGTGCATTTTCCCCCAATCCAAAGTACCTCCACAGCAATAACCAATGATTATTATATCTTTTTTTTCTTTAGATTGCCTCCGCAAAATGAGAAACCCTATAGTAGTGGGCATCATAATAATCCTGCTTTCAATAGGTGTAATTGCCTCACTCATTTCTTATTTGCATCACAAAAGCAGAGGTATGTGGGATCAAAAAGGTGGGAACTTCCAGAAAATATTTCCTTTTCTAATTGCCCAGTCTCTGGTAAAATATTTAACCAAAGAAGAGTGGTATTTATTTGAATTACAGGAACAATAAACACTTGGACCTCATGTCACAGGATTTGGATGCCAGCCTTCTGAATTTCATGGGTTTAATGATACAAACTGTTGACGCTTCTGCCCCTTAGGGAAAGAAAATGTTTTCTTTAGTTTTATTAGCACCAGTCCTCCATCACTTCACCTAAGAAAATATGCCAATTATTTCCATACTTCTAGCCTAGAGGAGATAGTAGTGCAGTATATCTTAAACTTCTGGCGGTCACAGATTTCTGTTAGAGACTTATGTAAAGGACCCTCTTCTCAAAATAAATTCATATGTTCCCACATATATTGATCAATTTCATGGTGTGCATGGGCACATGAAACTGATTTCCCTCCTCTCTGGCTTTCTTTGAGTGTGAAATTATAAAGATAATTGTGTAAGTTGGGGGATAGCTGAAGCTAACACATTTGACATGTGCCCTCAGCTCTTATCTTTGAGGTCCCCCTGGAAATTATATATGTAAGGCAATGAGCAGCAAGGTAAGGTAATTCTTTATTATAAACTGAAGATATAGCTATAGCCATAACATCATGATGTGGAAGTCATAAAGTAGGGCTTGATTACTTGGAGGATTTTATTTATTAATTTTCTCCTGTGAAATGAAGACACAAATGACCTTACATCAAACCAGACTGGAAGTGCTTTTTATACTTTAAGAAAGTCCATACCTGAATCTGGCATATTAACCATATTAGCAAACTAAATGTCGCATCCATTCGTGTCAGAGGAAATAAGCAAAATGTTATAATAGTAGGTAATATACTAGTATATTACATACTTATTGTGTGCTCTACAGATTTTACATAGATTAATATATAGTTGACCCTTGAACAACATGGGTTTAAACTGTATGGATCCACTTATATGTAGATTTTTTTTCAATAAATACATTGGAAAACTTTTTGGAGATTTGTGGCAATTTAAAGAACATTATAGCCTTGATGAACATTATAGCCTAGAAATATTTTTTAAAATATATTTTATTGATTTTTTTACAGAGAGGAGGGGAGAAAGATAGAGAGTTAGAAACATTGATGAGAGAGGAACATCGATCAGCTGCCTCCTGCATACAATCCTCCAGGGATGTGCCTGCAACCAAGGTACATGCCCTTGACCAGAATCGAACCCGGGACCCTTCAGTCTGCAGGCCGACGCTCTATCCACTGAACCAAACAGGTCAGGGCTAGAAATATTTTTTTAAATAAGAAAGAATGAGCTATGTCATGAATACATAAAATATGTGTATATGATTTCTCTTCCTATGATTTTCTTAATACCATTATCTTTTCTCTAACTTACTTCATTGTAAGAATATAGTATATGATACATATAATATACAAAATATGTGTTAATTGATTGTGTGATCAACAAGGCTCTGGTCAACAGGCTCTGGTTTTTAAAAAATGCTATTTTTAACTGCTAGGCTATTAGTAGTTAAATTTTGAAGGAGTCAAAAGTTAAAAGCAGATTTTCAACTGTGCAGAGGATCTATGTCTCTAACCCTCGAGTTGTTCAAGAGTCAACTGAACTTACTATTCACTGAGTTAGATTTTATTGGTGATGAAATCTGGTACACAAAGAAGTTAAATAGCTCACTTACACAGTTAAGTGATAGTGGAGCCGGGGTCCCAGCTAAGGAAATTAGATCCTTCTGCCTTCTGTTTCAACAATTTTACTGCTCCTCTATGAAAATAAATCAAATGGAAATAAAAAGAGAGAGATTTAGGCCTAGTCATTTTTGTAAAAATAGATCACTGCAGGGAAATATAGCCTGGACACTTAGTGATTTATGAGGCTTCCAAGAGATAGCCCATAGCCCCAGGAATAGGCTGCAGGTCTCTGTCATTGTCAAAACTGACTTGAAATCCTTAAGAATGAGTCAGGAGATTAAACTTTATTTTTGCCTGTTCTTCACTGAGAACCTAAAATTGAGTCATCGCAGAGGTTTCTGCCCACATGGCTGATAACTCCTGATAATTAGGCAGTAAACCTGGTCCATCTGCTAACCTCTTCTCCAAATGCTACTGACCCTTCTCTTTACTTACTAGTAAAATGGACTTTCTGCTGAAGATATTGCTTCCTCTGTAAACATCTCATTTAGCAGCCCACCACTCTATACTGCCTTTTCTGGACTAATTTTCCTTCTTGGTGCTTATCAAACCTGAAGTCACTTATCAATCATTTAACAAATATGCATTGCCAGAAAGTTCTGCAAGCATCGTATACCTTAATTCTGTAACATCCTATGCAATGTCTGTCATCTTGTCCATCTTGGAAATGCAGATACAGAAGAACATCAAATGTGATTCACTGTTTTCAGTTGCTCTAGCAAGTAATAAGATTATTCCTGGGATTCGAACCACTTGTCTCTTATTCTGAATACTTTATAATAAATCAGATTGCTTTCCAAAATGTAGATAATTGTTTCTTCTAAAAAGAGGTAGCCAGCATTTGCATCTCCAACAGACACAATACGCTGTGCCTGTTCTCTGTGGAATTCATGCACAGTGAAACCTTTGAAATGTACACCAAGAATCTTTCCAAGAATCAGTGCCAGACTAGAGCCAGACCTCCTTGGTTATACTATTAAGTGTGGGAACTTGGGAATGTTACTTATAAAGTCTCTGAACTATAGTTTTCTTATCTATTAAATATTGATGATACTGTATACATACTTTATAGGTTATTTTTTATTAAATTTGTCAATACATCAAAATCATTTAACCCGGCTTTGCACATAGTACAAGCAATGTTATTGTTTGCTATTATTATCATTATTATTAACAATAGTTAGAAATTCTACCCTGGATCCCTTTCTGCTGACCTCATCTGGTAGGAAAACTGGGCTGCCTGTGTTTGCCATTCTCCTTCTTCCCTTCCCTCCTTAGTTCATACCATTCTTTCTTCACTTGCACCCCACCATGAACTTAACTTGCCTTCTAAACAACAGTCAACTCTAGTCATATAGAAATAAAATAAAATAAAATAAAAACTCAGCTTAGATTTAAACACACACACACACACACACACACACACACACACACACACACACACACTCCTCTGAGTAAATATTCTTAGCATCTTTGGACTATTTTATTTCCAAGTTTTTCTTCAAATTTGTTTCAAATTATTTCCTATCCTTTATGAGAAGAGGTTCGAAATTCTCCTAAACATTATAGTTAGAAATAGATGTATGTGACCAAGAGAGAGTTTTCTGAATCTTCACTCTTTTGCACACTTACCCAGAGCAATTTTGCTATTTTTAAAAATGTATGCTATTACTTTTATAAAAGGAATCTCTTACCTTAGCAAGGGCAAATAATTTCTCTCGAATTATAAGGGTGGGGGGAATAGATATTAGTTAGGTGAATTCTTTCCCCTCCATTTGTATAGTCTAAGACCATACGGAATATGTTGACTTATTTATCCTCATGACATGAAAGTTGAGACCAGCAATCATAATGCCGCTAAGTTTTCTCTAATAACAATATTATCAGTTATTTCGATGACATGGATTTAAGACTTCCTGACCCCTGCTTCCTCATCCTCGCCATCTTGGCTGTCTTTCTCTATAACAGTGGTCGGCAAACTCATTAGTCAATAGAGCCAAATATCAACAGTACAATGATTGAAATTTCTTTTGAGAGCCAAATTTTTTAAACTTAAACTATATAGGTAGGTACATTGTTATTAACTTAATTAGGGTACTCCTAAGGCTTAGGGAGAGCCACATTCAAGGGGCCAAAGAGCTGCACGTGGCTCGCGAGCCACAGTTTGCCGACCACTGCTCTATAAGATAGAAAATTTGGGGGAGGAAGAAATTTTTCTCTACCTTTCTAAGTTCTTTCAGCTGGTCTAATAATTAAATAGACATGAGACAGATTAACAGGACAAATAAAAAAGTGTAACTGCTTCTGTATATACAAGAACCCTACTCATATAAGAGAGTCAGAGAGCCCACATACATGAGGTTTCAAGACAGAAAGCTAAAATGAGATGTATATGACTGTCACATAAGGTTATCTCTGATAATAACTCATATAATGGACAAGGACCTGATTTAAATTTTTTAAGGGAGAGATAAAATTTTTTGTTGCCTTCAGCTCAAAATAATCCCCAAGCCAAAGTACTATATACTGGGAGGCCTGTTCTGAACCCCTTCATTAGGAATCCATGAACAATCCCATCAGGGAGGCAAACTACAGTTAATATAGGAAAGTAGGCATAGCTGTCCAGTAATGAAACAGATACTCTCACTGTTGGTAATGGTGCTCCCATCCCAATATATATTAACCAATATTATGAGATGGGGATGTTTTCTACTTTAGAATCACCCAAAGGGATACTTTTTTAAAGGAGACTTCTGCTCTAGATAAGAGGATGACTTTGAGAATTGTAAGATCTTCTCCATCTCAGAGATTCTGCTCATTGTAAATTATTTTGTTTCACAATACCTCTCAAAAGGTCTGGAGTTCTTTTTAAAAAAAATATGTACATATATTTTTATTGACTTCAGAGAGGAAAGGAGAAGGAGAGAGAGAGATAGAAACAACACTGATGAGAGAGAATCATTGACTTGCTGCCTCTTACTCGCCTCCTACTGGGAATTGAGCCTGCAATCTGGGCATGTTCCCTAACTGGGAATTAAACTAGGACCTCCTGGTTTATAGGTTGACTCTCAACCACTGAGCCACACTGGCTGGACAAGGCCTAGAATTCTCAAGGGCCTACAGCACCAGATTAAAAAGATGAAGGCATTAAAAAAGATGAAGACATAAAGTGTCTATTTATGCTTCAAACTGTGGCCAACTAGAAAACAAGTGTCATGCTTCTTGAGTAGAAGAATGTATATCTGTGCCTACACCCCCCTCTTCCAGACTGAGCCCAAGTATACTCATCTCCAGGATCATCCACAGGACCCACCCTACTTCTCCCCACCCTCATATAAGCCCAGAAGTATGGAGGAATAGGAACTTGAAAAGCAAATCTATTATAAATCTGTGACCCTCCTAATTATTGCATCTCTCCTCAGTTCCTGCTTCAGATCCACATTTCCAATTGGATACTATGTGGTTGGAAGATATCACGGTGATCCTGTGTGTTCTGACTGTCTTCATCACCATGATCATTTCCTTTATTTACTTTAGATTCAGAGGTAAATGGGATGGGAAGGGAGGTAACTCAGAAGGTACCATGCAGATCCATGGTGGTTATTATGAACAATATAGAATGTTGATGGTTTTAAAACTTGAGGTTTATTTTTTTAATATGTTTTTATTGATCTTAGGGAGGAAGGGAGAGAGAGAGATAGAAACATCAATGATGAGAGAGAATCATTGATTGGCTGCCTCCTGCACACCCCCCACTGGGGATTGAGCCCACAACCCAGGCATGACCTGCTCTGAGCAGGAATTGAACCATGACCTCTTTGTTCATAGATCTACTCTCAACCACTGAGCCCTGCCAGCCGGGCAAAACTTGAGGTTTTTAAACCACAACATCACCTACCTATACACTGCTGTTAAAGTACCTTATGCTAACCAATTGTACCACCAGAGACCTCCCCCTACAGGCCCTCCTAATTCCGGTCTAAGTTAAGATCTCTGTTATAAATTTTAACCTTGTAATTTTGACTTAACCAAAAAAGGCTCATACCCTAGAACCACGAAGAATGTGTACTTCTCTTTTCATCTTTGCATCCATTGACTCTTGCCTTTCCCTGTGGAGAGCTGCTGGATGTTGAGGTGGTCAATTAGACTAACAAGCCAAATTGAAAGTAATAGCCAAACCTTTATCCACCTGTTATGGTATAAGAAGCCAAAAAGGAAAGTAGTGCTGGCTCCTCACTCTTCCATTTGCCCCATTGACCAGCACTGGACCAGGATCAGGTGACATGCAGTGCTGGTGGGAAAATCGTGTCTCATTACAAAGGAGCACTGAACAAAAAGCTTTGCAGTTTTATGGAGTTGGAGTGGGGTGGGGGTAGGAAGAGAAAGAGGCAGAAAGGACTAGGAATGGAAAATACTGAGTCGGAGTGAAGAATGTTGTAGTCAAGACAAACCCTCTCCCCCCAATAAAAAGATTTCAGTAAAGGTGACTGGAAAGGATCTCAGCTGAGGCCCCCAATAAGGTCTCCAAAAGGCCTCCTGGGCTAGGAATCCAGATATGCCCCCTCGGGATGGGGGATTGAGTCCTTGACTGCAAGGCATTGACTGTGCACCAAGCCCTATGTCAGTGATGGCGAACCTTTTGAGCTCGGCGTGTCAGCATTTTGAAAAACCCTAACTTAACTCTGGTGCCGTGTCAGATATAGAAATTTTTTGATGTTTGCAACCATAGTAAAGAGGACAGCACCGTGATGGCGAACCTTTTGAGCTCGGCGTGTCAGCATTTTGAAAAACCCTAACTTAACTCTGGTGCCGTGTCACATATAGAAATTTTTTGATATTTGCAACCATAGTAAAACAAAGATTTATATTTTTGATATTTATTTTATATATTTAAATGCCATTTAACAAAGAAAAATCAACCAAAAAAATGAGTTCACGTGTCACCTCTGACACACGTGTCATAGGTTCGCCATCACTGCCCTATGTGGAGAGAACAGCCTTCCTACACAGGGCCTGCTAGGCAAGGCCTTTGCAATTTCCTGTGGTCAGACACAAGGGATCACACAGTCAGACTCCTCATTACTTCTGTAATATTGAGAAACAGTCTGTTAGTTGAGATTAAACCAATGCAAGGGACAAGTGTGTGCTTCCAACAACACAGATCTATGCTTCTCATACCTAGTTTCTGCCACCAAGAGCAACTGCCCAATTATTATCCCTGCATCCATAGGCAAGTGGGGAAGGTAGTAAGGAGCCTGTAGCCAATTTCTTCCACTGAGTCTGGTTTACTTATTAACCCAGTGGGATTAAAAGCAGGGTTAGAGTCAAGGAGAAGTTTTACTGTCTCTCATAGTGGAGGAGACCAGTCTTGCTAAGAAACAATCCTATTTTAAGATTTATGGGGCTATAAGTGCATTTCTTCTTCTTTTTTTTTTCTTTTTCAAGAACCCTTGACACATAGGTATTTTTCAACAGAACTTAGAGATATGGATTTTATCACATTTAGTATGAAGGCCTCATAATCCATTTTTTTTGTTTATTTGTGGAGTTGTTTGTTGTTGTTGTTGTTAATCCTCACCCAAGGATATTTTTACATTGACTTTTAGAGAAAGTGGGAGAGGGAGAAACAAAGAGAAACATTGATGTGAGAGAGACACATCAGTTGGTTGCCTCTCACATGTGCCCCCAGCCAGGGCTGGGGATCGAGCCTGCAACTGAGGTACATGCCCTTGACTGGAGTCGAACCTGGGACCCTTCGGTCTGAGGGCCAATGCTCTCTCCACTGAGCCAAATCACCTGGCCTGTAAGTGCATTTCTTGATGCTGCGCCTCAGTATCCTATTGAGACCAATGAAAAAGTTGCTTTACCAACTCAAAGATTTTATCAAGTACCCAAAATTCCATTTTATAAAACAAGATCAAGACAATACATAAATTGATTTGGACTAGAGATTATACATGCAGTGAACTGAAAAGACTCAATTTATTCTATTTATCATCATTACACTAGTTTAGAGCACTTCAATTTCAAGTTTGACCATTTTCAATTTGGCTTGGGCCCAGTGGTCGGCAAACTGCGGCTTGGCAAACCACGGCTCACGAGCCACATGCGGCTCTTTGGCCCCTTGAGTGTGGCTCTTCCACAAAATACCACGTGCGGCGCGCACGTACAGTGCGATTGAAACTTTGTGGCCCATGCGCAGAAGTCGGTATTTTGTGGAAGAACCACACTCAAGGGGCCAAAGAGCCGCATGTGGCTCATGAGCCGTGGTTTGCCAAGCCGCAGTTTGCCGACCACTGGGCCCAAGCCAAATTGAAAATGGTCAAACTTGAAATTGAAGTGCTCTAAACTAGTGTCTAGATTTTTAAATTAATCATTGATTTAAAAATCAATCATTTCTCATAATTAAGTCAATTTTATTTTATAGACAAAAAGTCTATACAATTTCTTAAATATTTCCTTTAATTCTACCAAGTTTGTGTTAGGGTATTATGATTATTCCTATTCCTTTTTTAGTAGCTATTTTCTTTGCCCATTTGTTGAATGGTCTGAGCTTTTTTACTATATTGAAAGTTGATTATTTTAATTTCGTGTCTCTTATGTTTTACAAATTTCCAACTTACAGCAGGTTAAGAGGATGCATAAGAATATTTAGAAATATTTAAAAAGAAAATCCACAGACTCACTGCAACTTCTCATGTGTCTTGTGACATACACATCAGATTTACTGTGCAACAGCCTTTTCAAAGCAAATATTGATTTACTAGTATCTGAGTTTGAGGGTGTAGAGAAAGAGAGGGAGAAGAGAGGTGAAGAGAGGAAAGGGACAATTCTTAATTAAATTTCACTAAGTTATCCATTTACTTCAGTTGCAAAGAGAGAATATGCAAATTAAATCAGACTCCTTTCAAGATGCCTTTATTTCTTGTAGACTTCCACCCTGCAGAAATTTCCCTCTCATTGATTTAAGCTAGAGAATTCAAGTTCATGACTTCTAAATAAATTGTTTCTCATGGGTTTTCCAAAGATGTCTTTGACATCTCAAAGGAGGTACACATGTTCTCAAACATGTTTTCATTGAACTATTTGTCTTTAGTAAGATGTGAATTTATAATTCCTTGACAGGTGTCCTAGAAAGATAGAAATTAAACAAGCATCAACCATCTCATCTGGAACTCTGGATAAAGGTATACAGAGGAAGAGGAAGCCTTCGTGGCAACTTTACAAATTCAGAGACCTAAAATAACCAGAGAGGATGATCTGAAATTAAAACTTTTAAACTAAAAGCAGTTTATGGTGGGTAGTCATATCCTAGCTAGAAATCTTCTCTGACAAAGATCAATTTTCACCTTAATTAAGCCTGTCTATTGTCTTTTTGCATCTACGATAACATACCTTTGCATGTGAAAATAATTTCCTTTTTCTGTACCCCTCATGTTCGGGCACCACTCTGTAGAGACCACAAATCCCCTCACTGTTATTGAGTTAATTGTTGACTGTTAACTATCCTGTACCCACCGATGTAAAAGAAGTTGTATCTTTCATTTTACTGTCTATCCAGTCCCAGAGGTTTCCCACTTTTCTTTCTCCTGCTTTTCAAATCTATCACCAGTGGATTTTATGTAACCCACTCACATCTTCTCTTTTTATTGTAATGTATTAAGAAAGGTGAAAAACTGCCATTCTCTTGAGCATTTTCTCAATCCTTTGAGATTTTGCTTCCTGGAAATTGTTGATAGTTTGGCTCACAAAAATTCTCTATAGGTTTGAATGTTTCTTATGTTGACAGTGGCCCTACAATTTTATATATAACCAAGTAATTGCCAGGTGGAGGGCAAATAAAATATATTCAAATTTGCATTTCATTTGTAGCTTTTGTACAAACTATGAATTAATGCAAAAAAGATGAAAATGTAATCAGAGGATAACAAATTAAGGGAATAACTGGAATAAAATCAATAATCTACATGGTAAAATGGAAGTAACTCTGAAATTAGAAATAAATCTACATCAATAATTAAATGTCGTGTCAAGCAGTAAACAATTAAAAGAAAACTACTCTCAAATTTATGATATTTACAAGAGACTTAACTAAAGCATAATGGCAGAGAAAAGTGGAAAATACAAGGATACAAAGACCAAAAACCATACAACTTCTACTAAAAATATATGTGAAAAGATATATTAATATTGGGGGAAATATAATTAAAAAGAAATTAGCAGGGATAAGATAAGGACTATATACTGAAACTTTCTAAATATTAGTGTACAGTACATATACACTAATAATATACTCTTAAATTCATAAAGAAAACACTTAAAGAAATGCAAGTACAATTCTATAAACATTGAAAAAGATTTTAATATGCTTCTGGCACCAGGAATTGGCAGATCAAACAATAGTACCTGCTTCATAGGTTCCTAATGATGACTACCTAATTTAATATTTGTGTAGCTCTTTTCTCAGGATATGGTGCTACAGAAATTTTATTTATAAAATAAAATAGTATGTGAAAAGATTCTTAAAAGTCATCATTCAGGGTAATGAAATACAATGTAATGACACTTCATCTTACCACTGACAGACTAGTAAACATTTAAAAGAATTAAATTTTGATGATTATTTGTGGAAATGGGAAATCATACATTCCTGCTTTGAAAATATATTAGTAAAAAACATTGAGAGCAATAATAGTCAACAATTTAAAAATTATTATAACATAAAAAATGAATTAAATTTTTATATTTCCATTTGTTGTGGTTCTGAATGAAATTAGAAAGAGCAAGAGAAAGACAGAAAATGATATCCTTGTAATTAGCTAGTCTATACAGTAGGTCCTCGGGTTACATCGGAGATCTGTTCCTACGACGTAACACAATTTTCACTGTAAGTTGGAACCCACCTACATAAGCACCTATGTCACTCACATGGAGCACATACATAGCAGTAATGAAGTGAAACAGTAAAAAAAAAAAAAATTAAAAGAAAGAAAGCAATTCCTGACCTTTTCTTGTGGTAAATAATAAAAAACATAAAGCAAATATGTAAATATGTCGAAATGACAGAATTTTTTATATGTAAATAAATGGGAGATGGCAACATAACCATGAAACGATGTACATTGAGTCCGACGTAACCCGAGGACTGCCTGTATATATAAAAGCCTAAGTGACTGAATGACTGAACAACTGGTTTACTGTTCGCTATGATGCATACTGACCACCAGGGAGCAGATGCTCAATGCAGGAGCTGCCCCCTGGTGGTCAATGCGCTCCCAGAGACCACGGAAGAGCAGCAGTGAGCCTATCGAGCAGTAGCGGCAACAAGTGCAGTGGGGCAAGGGTGAGCAGGAGTGGCAGGCAGGAGCAGCAGGAGGCATTGGACTGCTGGTTTTGGCTGGATCCCCACAGGCTATGCTGAGGGACCCCACTGGTGCACAAATTCATGCACCGGGCCTCTACCCAGCGTGCGAAATTGCACAAGACTTAGACCCGCCGTGCTGTGAGACCCCAACACGCTGCGCCGCGGGACCCATCAATGCACCTCCTGGTGACCAGTAGTTTGGTAGTTATGGCGTTATGGCGTTACAGTCACTGGCTTTTTATAATATAGACTACGGGCCCGGTGCACAAAATTCATGCATGGGGGGGGGGTGTCCCTCAGCCCGGCCTGCACCCTCTCCAATCTGGGACCCCTCGGGGGATGTCCGACTGCCATGTCAGACTGCCAGTTTAAACCGGCAGTTGGACACCCCTCTCACAATCTGGGACTGCTGGCTCCTAACCACTCGCCTGCCTGCCTGCCTGATTGCCCCTAACCACTTCTACCTGCCAGCCTGATCACCCCTTAACTGCTCCCCTGCCAGCCTTATTGATGCCTAACTGCTCCCCTGCCAGCCTGATGGGCCACAACTGCCCTCCCCTGCCAACCTGGTCACCCCCAACTGCCCTTCCCTGCCAGCCATCTTGTAGCGGCCATATTGTGGTAGCCATCTTTGTGGTGGCCATCTTGTGGTGGCCTTCTTTGTGGCAGCCATTTTGTGGTGGCCATCTTGTGATGACGTGAGGGTGCGAGGACCACCTAGGCTTTTATTAGTATAGATAGAAAAAGATCAAAAGGGGGCAGACTTTTTAGGCATGTCATCTGGGCAGCTTCACCAAGAAGCTATAATTTCACACTCCCCAGGGTACCACCGGCCATTCCCTGCAGGTCACTGATGGAAGGGGTCCAACAAAGGGGAGATAGACACATACACAGTGAAGTTGGTATTTTCTGTCAATCAAACCTGGGAACAAAGATCTTTGGCCAGAGTGGGTGGAGCTAATGCATGCCCATGAAAATTTGGGGATACATAATCTCCCAAACAAAAAAAAAGCACTATTGGCTCTTGGCTCTCTCTTGGCTTATGGGGCTCTTGGCTTCTGACTTGTGGGGCTCTCTTATTCCTACTTTGTTGCATTTGCCTGTGTTTCCTTCATAGCCATGTGGCCCTGTGGACCCCACATGCAATAGACTAATGGATTGCAACTGGGAACACAAAGTAAGCTAGCTTGATGCTGGATTGGGTTGCTCCAACATGAAACGGAAGCTCTGGACACTGGACATTAGAATCACCTGGGAATCTTTTTAAAATCCTTATTTCTGGGCCTCAATCAGGATTTTAAAAAGATTCCCAGGTGATTCTAATGTGCAGCCAAGGTTGAGAACCACAGCCATATGCAATGGACTAATGGATTGCAACTGGGAACATAAACTAAGCTAGCTTGATGCTGGATTGGATTGCTCCAACATGGAACAGGAGCTCTGGACACTGCCTCTGATTTTAGACCTGCTAAAGACAAAATGGGACTTCTTCCTTGAGAGGCCTGAGGGAAATGGGACCTTGGAAACTCAGGGGTTTGATTCCACAGAAGTAAAGCTTTCTACAGTATCTCATCCTCTAATGCAAGTCTCAGGAAATTTGTTTTCTTGGGATACTGCAAGAAGCCCACTCCCATGAGCAACAGGTGGGGATGAGGAGGACCTCTCCCCACCAATAACAAAAACATTTATTTTTCAAGGTGGAAATAAAATTTATTAAACAAATAAATTTCCTTTGAATACCATAAATATATCTTAAGCAGACGCCATAGTCCAACCAGACTGCTATAACAAAATGCTGTAGACCAGGTGGCTTATAAACAACAGAAATTTGTTTCTCCCAGTTCTGGAGGCTGGGAAGTTCAAGATCAAGGATCCGATAAATTGAGTGTCTGCTGAGGGCCCATTTTCTGGTTTATGGACACCTGTCTTTTTGCTGTGTCCTCACATGATAGAATGGTTGAGGGAGCTCTCTGGAGCTTCTTTGATAAGGGCATGATACTATTCATGAAGGCTTCACTAACATGACCTATTCATACCCTAAAATCCCACCTCCAAATACCTTTACATTGGAATCTGGTTTCAACAGTTGAATTTTGAGGGCAGGGGGAAACAAACATTCAGTCTGTAGCAACAGATAATTTTAAAACATGAGTACACCTTAGAAAGAATAATTCAAGATTAGCAATAGTGATATAAATTTGAAGTAAAATAAAATAATGATATATGAAATATATACTTATAAATACATGCAAACACATAATATCTACAAAAACACAAACTGCACACCAAATTCCAGATAGTTGTGTCTGGATAAATAAATAAGGACAAATATTTGTTAAATATTTGTTAAATATTTGTCTGGATTGGCAAATAATTTAATACTTTAAACAAAGAGTTACACAGCAAATTATAACCAGTGCATAATTTAGCTTATTGTTGGTCTTATATTACAAATTGGAGAGAATTTGTTCAAGAAAATTTACTGAATCTTATTAAATACAGTGGGAATCTGCAGCATTTTAGCCAAGGGATGCTCTCAGCTTCCACATTAGATTATCAGGGAGATAGACTTTCTGAAAAACTAGAAAACTTGAAGCAGAAATACTGGCTTACAAAAATTCAGGCATTAACTGCACTTTTCACATGAGGGTAAAGGTATAGCCTTGTTTTTAATTTGATTCAAGAGCCAGGAGATCATGGTGTTTATAAATATCTTCTTAAACTAAAGTAAAATCTCTTTTCTCAGACTGTGATATAATTGTCTTTATTTAACCTAAATTTTAAAGGTATTGTCACCTAAACAAAATCCTAATTGGAACTTTTTTCCTTCCAAAGTGTCAAATAGGTTATTTCATTGTTTCATACCCTTTGCATTATATGTTGAAAAGTCAGTGATCTGTCTTATTATTGCATCTTTGAAGACAGTGTATCTTTATTAGATTGCTTTAAACATTTTGCTTCAATTTTGTTTTCATAGTCTGTTTATGATGTGCTTGATATGGTTTAATTTATATTTATCCTGCTTGAGTTTCACATTCCTCATTTAATACATGAATTTAAAAATAAAATTCCAACAGTTATTTCTTCAAATATTTCTTCTGCATTATGTTATTTTGCTTTTGAGTGTCTAGTTATATGTATGTTAGATTTTTTTATTGTTTCTCTTATCTCCCAATGCTTTTTCTGTATATTCTATTTTTCTTCTTTTTGTTCTTCAGCTTGGACATATTCAATTATAGAGTCTCTCAGTTCACAAATCCCTGCCTCATATGCTGCTAAACTCTTCAAATGAGCTTTATTTTTTAAGTTTAGAAGTTATATTTTATTCTTATAGAAATACCAAGTATTTTTCTTAGATTCCACTTTTATGGTAATGTTATGTAACTCTTCCTCATATGCTAGAACAAATCAATTATAGTCCATTAAAACTTATCAGCTAATTTTACTATTTTAATTGACTATGTTAGGTCTGTTTCTATTGTCTGTTTTTTCTCTTATTTTATGTTCAGATGATTTTGTCCTTTCTCAGATATGAAAATTTTGATTTAAGGACATTGTAATAGCTTTATAATTATTCAACTTGTCTAGGCTGAAATACACTTTCCAGAATTCCCTTTCTTTTATGTTTCCAGGTTAAGTGGGTTACAAGGGAAATGTGCAGTTAGAGCTGCAATTGCTCTACTTTCCCATGAATTCTCCTAAATCTCTGACTCCTAAGCCAAATGTATGTGTAAACACTGTGATGATGAGCCCTAGATTCTGCAACATAGTCTCTTCAACAAGGTCAGGAGAAATCATCCTGAAGTAGTCAGAAGCAATAAGAATAGATATTGGTTTCACTCTATGTGGGAGTAGCTCATCCATGTGAGTTCCTCTCTATATGTATCTTTGCAAATGAGATCCATTCTTCTCCCTCTTCCAGTACTAGTAAGGGAATGCAGGCTAATATTCGCAAGGTAACCACTGAGCTGAGATGCAGAATATAAAAGGGTAATTTAAAGTACTGCAAAGTTAACTGTTCTTATCTAAATTCAGATTTTTTTTCTGATTGTTTCCATGGTTATTGCAAGCTTTTGGTTAGTTTCCAGAGTTCTGATAAAAGTTGATTTCTGACATATTTTTTCCCAGTTTACTTATTGTTTTATAGAGGAAATGCATTAGTCAGCTTTGGGCGCCATAACTAGATGACTTAAATAACCAACATTTATTTCCTGAAAGTTCTGGAAGCCAAAAGTCCAAGACCAATTTGTAGTAAGGCCCCTCTTCCAGGCTTGTAGGTAACCATAATCTCACTGTCTGCTTTCATGACCTCTTCTTTGTGCAAACACACACACACACAGAGAGAGAGAGAGAGAGAGAGAGAGAGAGAGAGAGAGAAGAGCAAGCTCCCTTGTCACTTCTTATATTAAGATTAATTCTATCAAAATATGCTGAATTAGTACCTCAAACTCCACACCTTATTTAACTCTGTCATTCAATGAACTATCTATTAGGGTGTTCCTAGTTCTGATCCAAGCATACAGACCTCACAGTGGACCTTTTCAAATTACCAAGAACTTAAGAAGAGAAGCAAGACTGCTTAAAAACAAGCCAGTGTTACAAAAACTCTATTTCTTAGCTTTACTCAGTGTCCCCCTAGTGTTCTTTCTCTTTTTTTTCTAAGCCCCAAAAGTTAACTATCTTAAATGGGCAATTTAAACTCCACATTCTCTTGCCCTAACCGGTTTGGCTCAGTGGATAGAGCATTGGCCTGCGAACTCAAGGGTCCCGGGTTCGATTCCGGTCAAGGGCATGTACCTTGGTTGTGGGCACATCCCCAGTGGGGAGTGTGCAGAAGGCAGCTAATCAATGTGTCTCTCTCATCGATGTTTCTAACTCTCTATCCCTCTCCCTTCCTCTATAAAAAATCAATAAAATATATTAAAAAAAACAAAACTCCACATTCTCAAAAAATATTTCTTTGAGGTATTAGTTCCACATCACCCTTTTCCTTCTCTGATATTTTGAATTAAGGTACAATAGTTCACTCTCTTAAAGTCTTATGTAGACACTTACAATTGCTTTGGATTATTTTGCACTGAGATAGACAATTGTATCATGTCCAAATGTATTGCTTTTTCCTATACTTTATACTGGGTTACGTATGTAGTCATCACAGAAATACAAATTACCCCAATAAGATAGCACTGCATGCCAACCAGAATGACTAAAATTTAAAACACTGACACCTATTATTATTATGTACTAGCAATTACGTTTTCTGTATAATTACTAGTAGTAATGTAGTTATACAGCTATTATTTTCTAGGTATTTATTTCTCCATCCTTTTACATTGAAACTGCTTTTATCATTAAGTTTTAAGCATATATATTAGAGTTCTCCAGAAAAATATACCAAACAGAAAATTTATTACAGAAATTGGTGCATGTGGTTTTGAAGAACAAAATAATCCCATGATCTGCCATTTTATCGCTAGAAAACCAGGAAAGCGGGTGGTATAATTCAGCAAAGTCTGAAGGCCTGAGGATAGGGGAAGCCAACGGCATAACCCCCAGTTCAAGGTTAATGGCCTGAGAACCAGGAGCTCTGATAGCCAAGGGAAGGAGAATATGGACATCCCAACCCAAAAAGGGAACATAAATTTGCTCTTTCTCCACTTTTTTATTCTATTTGGGCCCTCATTGGATTAGATGTTGCCTGCTCATATTGGTAAGAGCAATCTGTTTTACTCAGTCTACTGATTCGAATGCTAATCTCTTCCAATAACATCCTCACAAACACAAGTTGATGCATAAAATGTTACTTATTTACAGTTCTTTTTTAAAAAATTAAATTTATTGGAGTTATATCCTCCTATATAATAAAAGACTAATATGCAAATTGTCCCCTCTACCAGGAGTTCAACCGGGAGTTCAAGCAGAGGGCTGACTGGCCAACTGCCCATGGCCCCTCCCCATGGCCCTGCCCAATGGGCCCTGATTGGGGCGGGCTGGCAGGACCCCACCTGTGCACAAATTCATGCACCGGGTCTCCACTTGATTAATAAAATTATATAGATTTTAGGTGTACATTTTTATAATACATTATCTATATATTGTACTGTGTGTTCACCACCCCAAGTCAAGTCTCCTTCCATCACCATTTATCCCCCCTATATCCTTTTCTTTCTTCTCCCACACCCCCCTTTCCCTCTGGTAATCACTGTATTGTTGTCTATGTATGAGTTGGTTTCTTTTGTTGTTGTTTAATCCCTTCACCTTTTCACTCAGTTCTGCTACACCCCAACCTTTTGACAGCTATTCTCTATCTATAAGTAAGTTGACATAAAATTAAATAACCATCACAGCCTATGTCATGAATCAAAAATCTTTTATTTTGTAATTTTATCAAATGTTAGTCTCAGTTTAAAAATCAGAGATTTAAGTCCATTTATACAGCTGATTATGGTACATTGGAATTACTGCAAAATTTTATGATACATTTATTTGTTTCTTAGCTTATCACTTTTTCTACATCTAGATATTCTGTTGCTTGAGATTGCCAGGGCCAGCCTGACAAGGTTGAGCCAGGCTGAGGCAGGGAGGTGGGAATTGAGAAAAGAAAGACAGGAAAGCGGGATCGGGAGGACTCCAGTTCTCGAGGAACTAAGTGAAGTTTATTAGCCACACTATCTTATTTATACACAACACACTGAATAGGAGGTCTGTCAAGAGGAATGTATTCTTTGTTCCTCTTCATCTCTAAGGGAGAGACACAGCAGAAGGACAAGTTCTCAGTACAGCATATCTCAGTAAATAGTTACAGACTTCTTGGTAAGCCATGAAAGGCTGTTCTCATTCTACAAAGGTTGCTCTCATTCTACTGATAATCGCCATCCAAACAAGTCTGGGAAAACTGTGTGGGTAAGGATCCCAGCCTTGCTAGCCCCTTCAGGTGCAAGGACCTTGCCAGCTTACATCTGGTCCCCAACATCAGATCTTAATTATGGTGTGATTACATTTGGCCTAGGTACTTTCTCATGTAAATTTGCAAGGAAAATACATATGTAATAAATATACTGAAAGACTACAAAATATCTGAAATTTTTTATTTTGCTCTCACACATTATAATTATTTGACTCTGTAGAAAAGTACAGGTCCTTGGTCCAAAATGCCTTTATCTCAAAGTTTACATTGCTGGTTCTACTGTCCTCGAGTGTCCTGTGTTTCAGATGAGTAGTCAGATGTCCATTCTTGTGAAATATCTGTTAGGGAAGCAGTGACTCTTGTTATTGAAGGTACATGGATTCAAGTCTAGTTAAACTTAAAATATGGGGAGGAATGCATATCAGAGACCATGACGGTACTCATTGACATTCACAGGACAATGAAAATCAAAATCAAAATCTACATTTTATAGACATAATAAAATTGGAGAAAGAAAAGAATGTCTTTGATTGTAATGCTTTTTAGGGTTAAATTCTATAGCAGAAACCAATATCAACAATCATTTTAAGGTAAATTACATGTATCATTCAAGAACTTTGAGTGGGTGAAGAGATACATACAGAGAAGCAAAGATTTTGGCTTAAATATCACACAAGTCATAAAATTTGAGCGCTGCCTACTATTAGCTAAGGGAGTGGAATCTCTTCCAAGATAGATGTAGTTCAAATCCACATTGGGATAGTTAGAATACATTTGTTAAGGGAGTTAAATGGTTTGGAAGTGAAATATTAACTCAAATATCACAGCTATGCCTCATTCCTTTGGCATTGCAATTCTAGAAAAGTAAGCCTGACACCTTTGCAATTGCTTGACTTAGAAACAATTCAGGACAAGACACATACTTTGGCCCCTTTCATAAAAGAAACCCCCCAATTCAAGGGCTTAAAGCAGTAGTGGGTATTTGGACACCACCAAATTATGACCAAGTAGGAATTTAACTAATTCTCAGACAGAAGGGAAAGCCCTGAGCAGTGGCAAGAAGGAGAGGAAATGAGCCTGTATTAGAATGAGTACAGCCCTTCTCTGGCTTTTATGCTGTTACTTCTGCTCTTTTCTGTTGGCATGGGACTCTTACACGGAAATTGCTCATTGGATGGTATGCTACCTCTCCCTGTACTTGTGCCTTCATTACCATCTCTGGCAGGAAGCAGAGCCTAAATATAAACCTCTCTTGGGGCAAACACACATTTGTCCGACCTTTCATGCCCTTG
Source organism: Myotis brandtii (assembly GCF_000412655.1). NCBI lineage: Eukaryota > Metazoa > Chordata > Mammalia > Chiroptera > Vespertilionidae > Myotis > Myotis brandtii. The sequence continues at coordinate 28,911 of NW_005367053.1, read as the reverse complement.
TCCTAATTTCCTTTCTGATAGCTTGCCCTATTTTTATGACCCATCCTTCACAGTGGAGTGGTCAAGTCAAAGGGAAAGTCTTTGCTGAACTTACAGATCTAAGTTATTTGGTGCCATTTTAGTTTATGGTCTGGGGCTTAACTTAAATTTAAATAGCAGTAGGGCCAATCTACACTTAATCGAAGTTTAATTCTTTTTTAGAGAAAGTTTTTAATACTAAGGAGTGGCAATTTCCCTAGCCATATCTATGTTCATCATTTCCCTTGGGATATTGTGGGTGTAATACGTGGGTAGTAAATAATAAGATGCAGGCATTCAGATTCTGTAACTTCCCAAATGGCTTCACCTTTTTCTATTCCCAATACTAGCATGGGGAGAAATGCTTACAAAAAAACACTAAAATTTAGGGATCTCAGACCCACATCATAGAAAAAACCTCTAGAACTAAATACCAAACTTAAGCAAAATGAGAAAAGTTGCAATCAGTGGGATTTTTCTCAAAGTTTTATTCACAGGCCTGGAAGGGCAGAGTATGCAGCTTAGATATGGTCTCTATTCTTTCTCACTATGTGACCCCCAGGTCCCTGAATGGACTACATTGATTTACTAGTCTGAGACAAGAAAAAGGATTAAATAATTAATTAGGATTTGGAGCCACAGCATTCAAAAAAGTATAAAATAAGTCTGCATTGGTTGCTCTGGCTCTTAGCCTATTACATCTGCTCTTTCTTTTCGCTTTTATTGACTTTTACATGGGAATTGCTTATGATATAGATAGTATGGTACCCCTCCCTATACATGTGCCTTCATTACCATATCTTTAGTTGAAGGAAGAGTTCCATCGAAATGTCAAAGGGAACCTCCCTTGTGAATCTGCAGCAAATTTTCAACAATTAATTGGTCACCAGCTAGGCATGGTTGGGCTGAGGTCTTTCTCTGGTGCTGCCCAGTCTGTGATGTAAATGGTAAAGTCCCCATTCCCACACGAATGTGTTCTATCAGTGAAGGAGGATTTGGTAATGTAACGGGATGAGCATTTAGCAAGGCATGAGGTAATTGCTAAAATGTTCCCGTTCTGCTTGCTGATGTCGAAGAAAAATGTGGATATCCCAAGATGCCATTTTTTTTTCAGAGCTTATTTGACCCTATAACAGAAGTTTCAGAGTGCAGGTTAACCATACAAGGGACTCAGGTGGAGGTATAGGTGATAATATCATCAGAACTCCCACCTCGCCATCTCACTTACCTTTCAGGGTATAAAAGAGACCAAAAATGAGTAGGGTGAAAAATACCATCAGTGTACCCAGGATCAAACACAGATCACACATCCAAGTACTATAAAATGGGGCTTGGCTATCCAAAACAGAGGCTGGAAAAGAGAGAAAAATTAAAAAAAACAATATATATATATTTTAAAAACAAAACCAAATAGAGGCTGGAAATTATGCACAAATAAAGAAAACATATCCCACTTAACAAGGGAAGGAGGAGCACTGACAAAGGAAAATCTGCCTTCTAGCCCTCATTTACTTGTGAGTGTTTTTCCTGGGCCTAATTTGGAATTGCAACTCCAGGCATTATGATGGGATAAGACTTGGTAGTTTAGATGAGCCAGAGGGTGCATGGAATTTGGGCTGAGCCATGAGTGCACACCACGAGGTTTCTACTCATGTATCCATAGGTAACTGAGAACACACTCTCATTTGTTTTCATACCCTTGGTTAGGAGCTGCAGAGGCAAAATGTTCTAGAAGCATCACAGAGATAATAAATTGGACCTCTTAGCATTTGGATAAAACAAAATTGTCTGTAATTGCAGCTAGGTGATGGGAGACTAAATTTGAATATGCAATGTGTACTGGATATGACCATGATATTGAAAGAGTTCAAATTCAATCCGCTTAAGTAACAAATGGACAAATGAAGATAAAGGAACCATGATACTAAATTTAAGACTGTAAAATGTTTTCATTGCGATGAGGCCCTAGAAGGACTAGACAGAAGTTAGACATGGTAGTTTTCATTTCATTAATGTAAAACATGGTCACTAAAATGTAAGCTCCAGAAGGTCAGGGCCTTTTAATATTTTGTTCATTGTTGAATCCCCAGTATTTAGAAATGTGCCTGGCACATAGTAGGCCCTTATTAAATGAATTGAAACTATAAAGACAACATTCATCAGAAATCAGAAACAAGTTTAGATACAGTGGGGCCTTGACTTACGAGTGTCCCGACTAATGAGTTTTTTGAGATACCAGCTGTCTCTCAGCAGATTTTTTGCATTGAGTTGACAGAGTAATTTGAGTTAACCAGCATCTTAATGAGCTCCTTAACGAGCTCGGTCTCAGAACGAATTAAACTCGTAAATCAAGGCCCCACTGTATTTCAATTAAGAGATAAAATCTTATAAAATACCCATATATATTTCAAAAATTGAAAGAGACAATCCAGAAAATATCTGCAGGCCAGAAAAGAAATTTTTTTTTAAGTAACATGAGAAATAGCACATATGAAAAAGTCTGTCATGCAAGAAAGAATAAAGATTAAAAAAGTAAAAATATATGGATAAATATAAATAAACTAGAGGCCTGGTGCATGAATTTGTGCACAGGTGGGGTCCAGCTGGAAAGGCCTGCCCCAATGGGGGCCAAACAGGTGGGGGGGGGGGCTGCTCGCCCCCAACCAGGGTGGGGGTGCCAATAGGGGCAGAGCTGGCTGGGAGGAGGGGCCATGGGAGGTTGGGGGCGGGCCCTGATCGAGCAGGCTGGCCACCACAGTGCACATCATAGTGACCAGTTGTTCCAGTCGTTCTGATCGCTTGGCTTTTATATATATAGATAATGCTATATAAGACAATCTTAATATATAAAGAGGTAATATGCAAATTAGGCCCAGACGCCATAACAGGATGACCCTTTACAGGGTGGGCATGGCTTCAGGGTTGGGGACGGCACTCCAGGTCTAAGAGCCATTTGTCCCATCCAGGCAGACTCCTTCTGTGGCCCGCAGCCAAATCCCAACGGAGACCTGGGGTTTACTACTTTACTGGAGCTGCTCCCCACACCCCACCCCCTGCCCCAGGACCCCGCTGCCCACTGCAGGGCGCCCCCGCAGTGTCCTAACAGGCGGGCAGCCTGGGAGTGCCGGGAGAGCCTAGTGGAGCAGGTGCTGCAGGGAGCCAAGGAGGGGCAGGGCAAAGGAGCCAAGCTCCCTGGGGTCTGAGGAGAGTGCCTGAAGGAAAAGGAAGCTTCAGTGGGCGAAGCAGCTGGCCAGGAGCCACAGCCAGAGGGGCTGCAGGTGCACAGACAGGCCCCGCCTGAGGGGCGGCTCCCAAGTGCTGTGGCTTTGGTGAAGCAGCTGGCCAGGAGGCGGGCAGCCCAAGGGGCACAGAGCGGCGCCGAGGCGGGGTTCGGCTGGAGCAGGGGGCCAGTGGGTGGCGATCTGCCTCACCCAAGGAGAGCGAGGTTCTGCAGTGGCCCCAAGATGTGGGAAACAAGAGGCTATTGACTGTCTGCATGGAAGGATGCCGGGGTGGGGGGCGTGGACCCGCAGCCCTGAGGCGGGGGTTGAGGGGCAGTGCCACCTCACTGCAGGGGTGCTGTGCTGCCAGTTACCCCACTATGGCAGTTCAGTGAAGCTCCTGGTGCTAACTGGGCCTCGCCATGGCCTGCACACTTGAGAGACCGCCACTCCTGCTCCCGCCTTGGCCCAAAAGCAAGCCCATGCCTGCCCCGCCCCCAGTTCCTGCCCTGCCCCACTGCGGCACATGTCTGAATGGTGAGTGCGAAGCCTACCACCTGCTCCCGAGAAGGGAGGGCAGTAAAGAATGGGGGCGGGGAGCGGGATAGAGGAAAGAATGTGGAGTATCCACGATGAAGAGTTGCTTGAGAATGAGACTCAGAGCCTCATGGGGAGGTTTATTCTGTTTGCTCCATGGCTGTCCCTTAGGAAAGGCGAAGAGCGTAGGTGTGAGGGCTCCGTGCGCACTGAGTCCAGTTCCACAGCCAACTGGAATTGGCCTCAGTTTCCTGGTCTGTAAAAATGGATTAAGCGTGTCCTAGTGCCTTCGTTGAGCTTGGAGGGCCAATGGAGATACTATATAAAGAAAATGAGGGAAGAAGTGAGAAAGAAAAGGAAGGACGAGCAACAGAAAAGAAAGATTGGAAGGAACCTGTAAACCTATTGTCACTTAAATAGGAATACAGTCAATAGTTAATAGTATTGTAATGACGGTATGATGCCAGGTGGGTACTGGAAATATTGGGGAACACTTTGTAAAGTATATGATTGTCTAACCACTATTCTGTAACTAATATAAAACCTAAAACTAATACAAAATAATATTGAATGTAAAGAAATGATAATAGGAGTGAAATTTTTATAAATTTCAAAGTTTAAACAAAGGCTGTAAAGGAAGGAAAGGAAAGAATAAAAATGGTGTTTTTCATTTTACCACTTTATTGTCTTTTCAGTACATGAAAAAGACAGTTGTCTTTATACAGTGCTTGTATACTTTTCTAAGTCATTATCTCATTTGATATTCAGGGCAACTTAGACAAGATAATTATTCCCTCCACTATTCAAAGAAAGAAAATCTTGGTGTCTGGACCCAATGATTCAATCATCAAGCCCTTATTGTAAAGCAGGGTTAGTGAAATTTTCTGTGAAGGGTCATATCTA